>NW_027099237.1:300000-394350 GCF_037042795.1 Molothrus aeneus
TGTGGCGAGCGCAGGGAGCTCCTGAGAGCGGTTTGTGCCGAAAGAAGCCCGGGACCGGCACTTAGCTTCGGAGAGCTGCGTATCTGCGTCTTCTGCGTGTCTTGCCGCTCTACACTCAGCAAAAAGCTTTTCCACCATATCTTGCAAGGAGAAACTCTGCCAGGAAAGAAAACATCCAAAATCTTGTTCTAAAGCTTGCACGGGGGTCTGCAAAGAGTTTGGCAAGAATGAAAGGTAGTTGTCCAAAACTCGTTCTTTTCCAATAGAATAACCATGGAAAAGGCAGGAGAGTGGTAAAGTACTGTTTTCTCTAAGTCTGAAGGCTGCCCACACTGTGCCTGTGTGCCGCAGCTTGCATCTTCGCCTTTGGGAAGCTGCCGCTCGCCGATTCTCCCGCAGGCGAAGAAGCGGCTTCTTCGCACACAGAGCATTGTGGCGAGCGCAGGGAGCTCCTGAGAGCGGTTTGTGCCGAAAGAAGCCCGGGACCGGCACTTAGCTTCGGAGAGCTGCGTATCTGCGTCTTCTGTGTGTCTTGCCGCTCTACACTCAGCAAAAAGCTTTTCCACCATATCTTGCAAGGAGAAACTCTGCCAGGAAAGAAAACATCCAAAATCTTGTTCTAAAGCTTGCACGGGGGTCTGCAAAGAGTTTGGCAAGAATGAAAGGTAGTTGTCCAAAACTCGTTCTTTTCCAATAGAATAACCATGGATAAGGCAGGAGAGTGGTAAAGTACTGTTTTCTCTAAGTCTGAATGCTGCCCACACTGTGCCTGTGTGCTGCAGCTTGCATCTTCGCCTTTGGGAAGCTGCCGCTCGCCGATTCTCCCGGAGGCGAAGAAGCGGCTTCTTCGCACACAGAGCATTGTGGCGAGCGCAGGGAGCTCCTGAGAGCGGTTTGTGCCGAAAGAAGCCCGGGACCGGCACTTAGCTTCGGAGAGCTGCGTATCTGCGTCTTCTGCGTGTCTTGCCGCTCTACACTCAGCCAAAAGCTTTTCCAGCATATCTTGCAAGGAGAAACTCTGCCAGGAAAGAAAACATCCAAAATCTTGTTCTAAAGCTTGCACGGGGGTCTGCAAAGAGTTTGGCAAGAATGAAAGGTAGTTGTCCAAAACTCGTTCTTTTCCAATAGAATAACCATGGAAAAGGCAGGAGAGTGGTAAAGTACTGTTTTCTCTAAGTCTGAAGGCTGCCCACACTGTGCCTGCGTGCTGCAGCTTGCATCTTCGCCTTTGGGAAGCTGCCGCTCGCCGATTCTCCCGGAGGCGAAGAAGCGGCTTCTTCGCACACAGAGCATTGTGGCGAGCGCAGGGAGCTCCTGAGAGCGGTTTGTGCCGAAAGAAGCCCGGGACCGGCACTTAGCTTCGGAGAGCTGCGTATCTGCGTCTTCTGCGTGTCTTGCCGCTCTACACTCAGCAAAAAGCTTTTCCACCATATCTTGCAAGGAGAAACTCTGCCAGGAAAGAAAACATCCAAAATCTTGTTCTAAAGCTTGCACGGGGGTCTGCAAAGAGTTTGGCAAGAATGAAAGGTAGTTGTCCAAAACTCGTTCTTTTCCAATAGAATAACCATGGAAAAGGCAGGAGAGTGGTAAAGTACTGTTTTCTCTAAGTCTGAAGGCTGCCCACACTGTGCCTGTGTGCCGCAGCTTGCATCTTCGCCTTTGGGAAGCTGCCGCTCGCCGATTCTCCCGCAGGCGAAGAAGCGGCTTCTTCGCACACAGAGCATTGTGGCGAGCGCAGGGAGCTCCTGAGAGCGGTTTGTGCCGAAAGAAGCCCGGGACCGGCACTTAGCTTCGGAGAGCTGCGTATCTGCGTCTTCTGCGTGTCTTGCCGCTCTACACTCAGCCAAAAGCTTTTCCACCATATCTTGCAAGGAGAAACTCTGCCAGGAAAGAAAACATCCAAAATCTTGTTCTAAAGCTTGCACGGGGGTCTGCAAAGAGTTTGGCAAGAATGAAAGGTAGTTGTCCAAAACTCGTTCTTTTCCAATAGAATAACCATGGAAAAGGCAGGAGAGTGGTAAAGTACTGTTTTCTCTAAGTCTGAAGGCTGCCCACACTGTGCCTGTGTGCCGCAGCTTGCATCTTCGCCTTTGGGAAGCTGCCGCTCGCCGATTCTCCCGCAGGCGAAGAAGCGGCTTCTTCGCACACAGAGCATTGTGGCGAGCGCAGGGAGCTCCTGAGAGCGGTTTGTGCCGAAAGAAGCCCGGGACCGGCACTTAGCTTCGGAGAGCTGCGTATCTGCGTCTTCTGCGTGTCTTGCCGCTCTATACTCAGCAAAAAGCTTTTCCACCATATCTTGCAAGGAGAAACTCTGCCAGGAAAGAAAACATCCAAAATCTTGTTCTAAAGCTTGCACGGGGGTCTGCAAAGAGTTTGGCAAGAATGAAAGGTAGTTGTCCAAAACTCGTTCTTTTCCAATAGAATAACCATGGAAAAGGCAGGAGAGTGGTAAAGTACTGTTTTCTCTAAGTCTGAATGCTGCCCACACTGTGCCTGTGTGCTGCAGCTTGCATCTTCGCCTTTGGGAAGCTGCCGCTCGCCGATTCTCCCGCAGGCGAAGAAGCGGCTTCTTCGCACACAGAGCATTGTGGCGAGCGCAGGGAGCTCCTGAGAGCGGTTTGTGCCGAAAGAAGCCCGGGACCGGCACTTAGCTTCGGAGAGCTGCGTATCCGCGTCTTCTGCGTGTCTTGCCGCTCTACACTCAGCAAAAAGCTTTCCCACCATATCTTGCAAGGAGAAACTCTGCCAGGAAAGAAAACATCCAAAATCTTGTTCTAAAGCTTGCACGGGGGTCTGCAAAGAGTTTGGCAAGAATGAAAGGTAGTTGTCCAAAACTCGTTCTTTTCCAATAGAATAACCATGGAAAAGGCAGGAGAGTGGTAAAGTACTGTTTTCTCTAAGTCTGAAGGCTGCCCACACTGTGCCTGTGTGCTGCAGCTTGCATCTTCGCCTTTGGGAAGCTGCCGCTCGCCGATTCTCCCGCAGGCGAAGAAGCGGCTTCTTCGCACACAGAGCATTGTGGCGAGCGCAGGGAGCTCCTGAGAGCGGTTTGTGCCGAAAGAAGCCCGGGACCGGCACTTAGCTTCGGAGAGCTGCGTATCCGCGTCTTCTGCGTGTCTTGCCGCTCTACACTCAGCAAAAAGCTTTTCCACCATATCTTGCAAGGAGAAACTCTGCCAGGAAAGAAAACATCCAAAAACTTGTTCTAAAGCTTGCACGGGGGTCTGCAAAGAGTTTGGCAAGAATGAAAGGTAGTTGTCCAAAACTCGTTCTTTTCCAATAGAATAACCATGGAAAAGGCAGGAGAGTGGTAAAGTACTGTTTTCTCTAAGTCTGAATGCTGCCCACACTGTGCCTGTGTGCTGCAGCTTGCATCTTCGCCTTTGGGAAGCTGCCGCTCGCCGATTCTCCCGCAGGCGAAGAAGCGGCTTCTTCGCACACAGAGCATTGTGGCGAGCGCAGGGAGCTGCTGAGAGCGGTTTGTGCCGAAAGAAGCCCGGGACCGGCACTTAGCTTCGGAGAGCTGCGTATCTGCGTCTTCTGCGTGTCTTGCCGCTCTACACTCAGCAAAAAGCTTTTCCACCATATCTTGCAAGGAGAAACTCTGCCAGGAAAGAAAACATCCAAAATCTTGTTCTAAAGCTTGCACGGGGGTCTGCAAAGAGTTTGGCAAGAATGAAAGGTAGTTGTCCAAAACTCGTTCTTTTCCAATAGAATAACCATGGAAAAGTCAGGAGAGTGGTAAAGTACTGTTTTCTCTAAGTCTGAAGGCTGCCCACACTGTGCCTGTGTGCCGCAGCTTGCATCTTCGCCTTTGGGAAGCTGCCGCTCGCCGATTCTCCCGGAGGCGAAGAAGCGGCTTCTTCGCACACAGAGCATTGTGGCGAGCGCAGGGAGCTCCTGAGAGCGGTTTGTGCCGAAAGAAGCCCGGGACCGGCACTTAGCTTCGGAGAGCTGCGTATCTGCGTCTTCTGCGTGTCTTGCCGCTCTACACTCAGCCAAAAGCTTTTCCACCATATCTTGCAAGGAGAAACTCTGCCAGGAAAGAAAACATCCAAAATCTTGTTCTAAAGCTTGCACGGGGGTCTGCAAAGAGTTTGGCAAGAATGAAAGGTAGTTGTCCAAAACTCGTTCTTTTCCAATAGAATAACCATGGAAAAGGCAGGAGAGTGGTAAAGTACTGTTTTCTCTAAGTCTGAAGGCTGCCCACACTGTGCCTGTGTGCCGCAGCTTGCATCTTCGCCTTTGGGAAGCTGCCGCTCGCCGATTCTCCCGCAGGCGAAGAAGCGGCTTCTTCGCACACAGAGCATTGTGGCGAGCGCAGGGAGCTCCTGAGAGCGGTTTGTGCCGAAAGAAGCCCGGGACCGGCACTTAGCTTCGGAGAGCTGCGTATCTGCGTCTTCTGCGTGTCTTGCCGCTCTATACTCAGCAAAAAGCTTTTCCACCATATCTTGCAAGGAGAAACTCTGCCAGGAAAGAAAACATCCAAAATCTTGTTCTAAAGCTTGCACGGGGGTCTGCAAAGAGTTTGGCAAGAATGAAAGGTAGTTGTCCAAAACTCGTTCTTTTCCAATAGAATAACCATGGAAAAGGCAGGAGAGTGGTAAAGTACTGTTTTCTCTAAGTCTGAATGCTGCCCACACTGTGCCTGTGTGCTGCAGCTTGCATCTTCGCCTTTGGGAAGCTGCCGCTCGCCGATTCTCCCGGAGGCGAAGAAGCGGCTTCTTCGCACACAGAGCATTGTGGCGAGCGCAGGGAGCTCCTGAGAGCGGTTTGTGCCGAAAGAAGCCCGGGACCGGCACTTAGCTTCGGAGAGCTGCGTATCCGCGTCTTCTGCGTGTCTTGCCGCTCTACACTCAGCAAAAAGCTTTCCCACCATATCTTGCAAGGAGAAACTCTGCCAGGAAAGAAAACATCCAAAATCTTGTTCTAAAGCTTGCACGGGGGTCTGCAAAGAGTTTTGCAAGAATGAAAGGTAGTTGTCCAAAACTCGTTCTTTTCCAATAGAATAACCATGGAAAAGGCAGGAGAGTGGTAAAGTACTGTTTTCTCTAAGTCTGAAGGCTGCCCACACTGTGCCTGTGTGCTGCAGCTTGCATCTTCGCCTTTGGGAAGCTGCCGCTCGCCGATTCTCCCGCAGGCGAAGAAGCGGCTTCTTCGCACACAGAGCATTGTGGCGAGCGCAGGGAGCTCCTGAGAGCGGTTTGTGCCGAAAGAAGCCCGGGACCGGCACTTAGCTTCGGAGAGCTGCGTATCTGCGTCTTCTGCGTGTCTTGCCGCTCTACACTCAGCAAAAAGCTTTTCCACCATATCTTGCAAGGAGAAACTCTGCCAGGAAAGAAAACATCCAAAAACTTGTTCTAAAGCTTGCACGGGGGTCTGCAAAGAGTTTGGCAAGAATGAAAGGTAGTTGTCCAAAACTCGTTCTTTTCCAATAGAATAACCATGGAAAAGGCAGGAGAGTGGTAAAGTACTGTTTTCTCTAAGTCTGAATGCTGCCCACACTGTGCCTGTGTGCTGCAGCTTGCATCTTCGCCTTTGGGAAGCTGCCGCTCGCCGATTCTCCCGCAGGCGAAGAAGCGGCTTCTTCGCACACAGAGCATTGTGGCGAGCGCAGGGAGCTGCTGAGAGCGGTTTGTGCCGAAAGAAGCCCGGGACCGGCACTTAGCTTCGGAGAGCTGCGTATCTGCGTCTTCTGCGTGTCTTGCCGCTCTACACTCAGCAAAAAGCTTTTCCACCATATCTTGCAAGGAGAAACTCTGCCAGGAAAGAAAACATCCAAAATCTTGTTCTAAAGCTTGCACGGGGGTCTGCAAAGAGTTTGGCAAGAATGAAAGGTAGTTGTCCAAAACTCGTTCTTTTCCAATAGAATAACCATGGAAAAGGCAGGAGAGTGGTAAAGTACTGTTTTCTCTAAGTCTGAAGGCTGCCCACACTGTGCCTGTGTGCCGCAGCTTGCATCTTCGCCTTTGGGAAGCTGCCGCTCGCCGATTCTCCCGCAGGCGAAGAAGCGGCTTCTTCGCACACAGAGCATTGTGGCGAGCGCAGGGAGCTCCTGAGAGCGGTTTGTGCCGAAAGAAGCCCGGGACCGGCACTTAGCTTCGGAGAGCTGCGTATCTGCGTCTTCTGTGTGTCTTGCCGCTCTACACTCAGCAAAAAGCTTTTCCACCATATCTTGCAAGGAGAAACTCTGCCAGGAAAGAAAACATCCAAAATCTTGTTCTAAAGCTTGCACGGGGGTCTGCAAAGAGTTTGGCAAGAATGAAAGGTAGTTGTCCAAAACTCGTTCTTTTCCAATAGAATAACCATGGATAAGGCAGGAGAGTGGTAAAGTACTGTTTTCTCTAAGTCTGAAGGCTGCCCACACTGTGCCTGTGTGCTGCAGCTTGCATCTTCGCCTTTGGGAAGCTGCCGCTCGCCGATTCTCCCGGAGGCGAAGAAGCGGCTTCTTCGCACACAGAGCATTGTGGCGAGCGCAGGGAGCTCCTGAGAGCGGTTTGTGCCGAAAGAAGCCCGGGACCGGCACTTAGCTTCGGAGAGCTGCGTATCCGCGTCTTCTGCGTGTCTTGCCGCTCTACACTCAGCAAAAAGCTTTTCCACCATATCTTGCAAGGAGAAACTCTGCCAGGAAAGAAAACATCCAAAAACTTGTTCTAAAGCTTGCACGCAGGTCTGCAAAGAGTTTGGCAAGAATGAAAGGTAGTTGTCCAAAACTCGTTCTTTTCCAATAGAATAACCATGGAAAAGGCAGGAGAGTGGTAAAGTACTGTTTTCTCTAAGTCTGAATGCTGCCCACACTGTGCCTGTGTGCTGCAGCTTGCATCTTCGCCTTTGGGAAGCTGCCGCTCGCCGATTCTCCCGCAGGCGAAGAAGCGGCTTCTTCGCACACAGAGCATTGTGGCGAGCGCAGGGAGCTCCTGAGAGCGGTTTGTGCCGAAAGAAGCCCGGGACCGGCACTTAGCTTCGGAGAGCTGCGTATCTGCGTCTTCTGCGTGTCTTGCCGCTCTACACTCAGCAAAAAGCTTTTCCACCATATCTTGCAAGGAGAAACTCTGCCAGGAAAGAAAACATCCAAAATCTTGTTCTAAAGCTTGCACGGGGGTCTGCAAAGAGTTTGGCAAGAATGAAAGGTAGTTGTCCAAAACTCGTACTTTTCCAATAGAATAACCATGGAAAAGGCAGGAGAGTGGTAAAGTACTGTTTTCTCTAAGTCTGAAGGCTGCCCACACTGTGCCTGTGTGCCGCAGCTTGCATCTTCGC
This sequence comes from Molothrus aeneus, assembly GCF_037042795.1. Classification (NCBI taxonomy): domain Eukaryota; kingdom Metazoa; phylum Chordata; class Aves; order Passeriformes; family Icteridae; genus Molothrus; species Molothrus aeneus. Next base: position 307,261 of record NW_027099237.1, read on the forward strand.
CTTTGGGAAGCTGCCGCTCGCCGATTCTCCCGCAGGCGAAGAAGCGGCTTCTTCGCACACAGAGCATTGTGGCGAGCGCAGGGAGCTCCTGAGAGCGGTTTGTGCCGAAAGAAGCCCGGGACCGGCACTTAGCTTCGGAGAGCTGCGTATCTGCGTCTTCTGTGTGTCTTGCCGCTCTACACTCAGCAAAAAGCTTTTCCACCATATCTTGCAAGGAGAAACTCTGCCAGGAAAGAAAACATCCAAAATCTTGTTCTAAAGCTTGCACGGGGGTCTGCAAAGAGTTTGGCAAGAATGAAAGGTAGTTGTCCAAAACTCGTTCTTTTCCAATAGAATAACCATGGATAAGGCAGGAGAGTGGTAAAGTACTGTTTTCTCTAAGTCTGAATGCTGCCCACACTGTGCCTGTGTGCTGCAGCTTGCATCTTCGCCTTTGGGAAGCTGCCGCTCGCCGATTCTCCCGGAGGCGAAGAAGCGGCTTCTTCGCACACAGAGCATTGTGGCGAGCGCAGGGAGCTCCTGAGAGCGGTTTGTGCCGAAAGAAGCCCGGGACCGGCACTTAGCTTCGGAGAGCTGCGTATCTGCGTCTTCTGCGTGTCTTGCCGCTCTACACTCAGCCAAAAGCTTTTCCACCATATCTTGCAAGGAGAAACTCTGCCAGGAAAGAAAACATCCAAAATCTTGTTCTAAAGCTTGCACGGGGGTCTGCAAAGAGTTTGGCAAGAATGAAAGGTAGTTGTCCAAAACTCGTTCTTTTCCAATAGAATAACCATGGAAAAGGCAGGAGAGTGGTAAAGTACTGTTTTCTCTAAGTCTGAAGGCTGCCCACACTGTGCCTGCGTGCTGCAGCTTGCATCTTCGCCTTTGGGAAGCTGCCGCTCGCCGATTCTCCCGGAGGCGAAGAAGCGGCTTCTTCGCACACAGAGCATTGTGGCGAGCGCAGGGAGCTCCTGAGAGCGGTTTGTGCCGAAAGAAGCCCGGGACCGGCACTTAGCTTCGGAGAGCTGCGTATCTGCGTCTTCTGCGTGTCTTGCCGCTCTACACTCAGCAAAAAGCTTTTCCACCATATCTTGCAAGGAGAAACTCTGCCAGGAAAGAAAACATCCAAAATCTTGTTCTAAAGCTTGCACGGGGGTCTGCAAAGAGTTTGGCAAGAATGAAAGGTAGTTGTCCAAAACTCGTTCTTTTCCAATAGAATAACCATGGAAAAGGCAGGAGAGTGGTAAAGTACTGTTTTCTCTAAGTCTGAAGGCTGCCCACACTGTGCCTGTGTGCCGCAGCTTGCATCTTCGCCTTTGGGAAGCTGCCGCTCGCCGATTCTCCCGGAGGCGAAGAAGCGGCTTCTTCGCACACAGAGCATTGTGGCGAGCGCAGGGAGCTCCTGAGAGCGGTTTGTGCCGAAAGAAGCCCGGGACCGGCACTTAGCTTCGGAGAGCTGCGTATCTGCGTCTTCTGCGTGTCTTGCCGCTCTACACTCAGCCAAAAGCTTTTCCACCATATCTTGCAAGGAGAAACTCTGCCAGGAAAGAAAACATCCAAAATCTTGTTCTAAAGCTTGCACGGGGGTCTGCAAAGAGTTTGGCAAGAATGAAAGGTAGTTGTCCAAAACTCGTTCTTTTCCAATAGAATAACCATGGAAAAGGCAGGAGAGTGGTAAAGTACTGTTTTCTCTAAGTCTGAAGGCTGCCCACACTGTGCCTGTGTGCCGCAGCTTGCATCTTCGCCTTTGGGAAGCTGCCGCTCGCCGATTCTCCCGCAGGCGAAGAAGCGGCTTCTTCGCACACAGAGCATTGTGGCGAGCGCAGGGAGCTCCTGAGAGCGGTTTGTGCCGAAAGAAGCCCGGGACCGGCACTTAGCTTCGGAGAGCTGCGTATCTGCGTCTTCTGCGTGTCTTGCCGCTCTATACTCAGCAAAAAGCTTTTCCACCATATCTTGCAAGGAGAAACTCTGCCAGGAAAGAAAACATCCAAAATCTTGTTCTAAAGCTTGCACGGGGGTCTGCAAAGAGTTTGGCAAGAATGAAAGGTAGTTGTCCAAACCTCGTTCTTTTCCAATAGAATAACCATGGAAAAGGCAGGAGAGTGGTAAAGTACTGTTTTCTCTAAGTCTGAATGCTGCCCACACTGTGCCTGTGTGCTGCAGCTTGCATCTTCGCCTTTGGGAAGCTGCCGCTCGCCGATTCTCCCGGAGGCGAAGAAGCGGCTTCTTCGCACACAGAGCATTGTGGCGAGCGCAGGGAGCTCCTGAGAGCGGTTTGTGCCGAAAGAAGCCCGGGACCGGCACTTAGCTTCGGAGAGCTGCGTATCCGCGTCTTCTGCGTGTCTTGCCGCTCTACACTCAGCAAAAAGCTTTTCCACCATATCTTGCAAGGAGAAACTCTGCCAGGAAAGAAAACATCCAAAAACTTGTTCTAAAGCTTGCACGGGGGTCTGCAAAGAGTTTGGCAAGAATGAAAGGTAGTTGTCCAAAACTCGTTCTTTTCCAATAGAATAACCATGGAAAAGGCAGGAGAGTGGTAAAGTACTGTTTTCTCTAAGTCTGAATGCTGCCCACACTGTGCCTGTGTGCTGCAGCTTGCATCTTCGCCTTTGGGAAGCTGCCGCTCGCCGATTCTCCCGCAGGCGAAGAAGCGGCTTCTTCGCACACAGAGCATTGTGGCGAGCGCAGGGAGCTGCTGAGAGCGGTTTGTGCCGAAAGAAGCCCGGGACCGGCACTTAGCTTCGGAGAGCTGCGTATCTGCGTCTTCTGCGTGTCTTGCCGCTCTACACTCAGCAAAAAGCTTTTCCACCATATCTTGCAAGGAGAAACTCTGCCAGGAAAGAAAACATCCAAAATCTTGTTCTAAAGCTTGCACGGGGGTCTGCAAAGAGTTTGGCAAGAATGAAAGGTAGTTGTCCAAAACTCGTTCTTTTCCAATAGAATAACCATGGAAAAGGCAGGAGAGTGGTAAAGTACTGTTTTCTCTAAGTCTGAAGGCTGCCCACACTGTGCCTGTGTGCCGCAGCTTGCATCTTCGCCTTTGGGAAGCTGCCGCTCGCCGATTCTCCCGCAGGCGAAGAAGCGGCTTCTTCGCACACAGAGCATTGTGGCGAGCGCAGGGAGCTCCTGAGAGCGGTTTGTGCCGAAAGAAGCCCGGGACCGGCACTTAGCTTCGGAGAGCTGCGTATCTGCGTCTTCTGCGTGTCTTGCCGCTCTACACTCAGCAAAAAGCTTTTCCACCATATCTTGCAAGGAGAAACTCTGCCAGGAAAGAAAACATCCAAAATCTTGTTCTAAAGCTTGCACGGGGGTCTGCAAAGAGTTTGGCAAGAATGAAAGGTAGTTGTCCAAAACTCGTTCTTTTCCAATAGAATAACCATGGAAAAGGCAGGAGAGTGGTAAAGTACTGTTTTCTCTAAGTCTGAAGGCTGCCCACACTGTGCCTGTGTGCCGCAGCTTGCATCTTCGCCTTTGGGAAGCTGCCGCTCGCCGATTCTCCCGCAGGCGAAGAAGCGGCTTCTTCGCACACAGAGCATTGTGGCGAGCGCAGGGAGCTCCTGAGAGCGGTTTGTGCCGAAAGAAGCCCGGGACCGGCACTTAGCTTCGGAGAGCTGCGTATCTGCGTCTTCTGTGTGTCTTGCCGCTCTACACTCAGCAAAAAGCTTTTCCACCATATCTTGCAAGGAGAAACTCTGCCAGGAAAGAAAACATCCAAAATCTTGTTCTAAAGCTTGCACGGGGGTCTGCAAAGAGTTTGGCAAGAATGAAAGGTAGTTGTCCAAAACTCGTTCTTTTCCAATAGAATAACCATGGATAAGGCAGGAGAGTGGTAAAGTACTGTTTTCTCTAAGTCTGAAGGCTGCCCACACTGTGCCTGTGTGCCGCAGCTTGCATCTTCGCCTTTGGGAAGCTGCCGCTCGCCGATTCTCCCGGAGGCGAAGAAGCGGCTTCTTCGCACACAGAGCATTGTGGCGAGCGCAGGGAGCTCCTGAGAGCGGTTTGTGCCGAAAGAAGCCCGGGACCGGCACTTAGCTTCGGAGAGCTGCGTATCTGCGTCTTCTGCGTGTCTTGCCGCTCTACACTCAGCCAAAAGCTTTTCCACCATATCTTGCAAGGAGAAACTCTGCCAGGAAAGAAAACATCCAAAATCTTGTTCTAAAGCTTGCACGGGGGTCTGCAAAGAGTTTGGCAAGAATGAAAGGTAGTTGTCCAAAACTCGTTCTTTTCCAATAGAATAACCATGGAAAAGGCAGGAGAGTGGTAAAGTACTGTTTTCTCTAAGTCTGAAGGCTGCCCACACTATGCCTGTGTGCCGCAGCTTGCATCTTCGCCTTTGGGAAGCTGCCGCTCGCCGATTCTCCCGCAGGCGAAGAAGCGGCTTCTTCGCACACAGAGCATTGTGGCGAGCGCAGGGAGCTCCTGAGAGCGGTTTGTGCCGAAAGAAGCCCGGGACCGGCACTTAGCTTCGGAGAGCTGCGTATCTGCGTCTTCTGCGTGTCTTGCCGCTCTACACTCAGCAAAAAGCTTTTCCACCATATCTTGCAAGGAGAAACTCTGCCAGGAAAGAAAACATCCAAAATCTGGTTCTAAAGCTTGCACGGGGGTCTGCAAAGAGTTTGGCAAGAATGAAAGGTAGTTGTCCAAAACTCGTTCTTTTCCAATAGAATAACCATGGAAAAGGCAGGAGAGTGGTAAAGTACTGTTTTCTCTAAGTCTGAAGGCTGCCCACACTGTGCCTGTGTGCTGCAGCTTGCATCTTCGCCTTTGGGAAGCTGCCGCTCGCCGATTCTCCCGGAGGCGAAGAAGCGGCTTCTTCGCACACAGAGCATTGTGGCGAGCGCAGGGAGCTCCTGAGAGCGGTTTGTGCCGAAAGAAGCCCGGGACCGGCACTTAGCTTCGGAGAGCTGCGTATCCGCGTCTTCTGCGTGTCTTGCCGCTCTACACTCAGCCAAAAGCTTTTCCACCATATCTTGCAAGGAGAAACTCTGCCAGGAAAGAAAACATCCAAAATCTTGTTCTAAAGCTTGCACGGGGGTCTGCAAAGAGTTTGGCAAGAATGAAAGGTAGTTGTCCAAAACTCGTTCTTTTCCAATAGAATAACCATGGAAAAGGCAGGAGAGTGGTAAAGTACTGTTTTCTCTAAGTCTGAAGGCTGCCCACACTGTGCCTGCGTGCTGCAGCTTGCATCTTCGCCTTTGGGAAGCTGCCGCTCGCCGATTCTCCCGGAGGCGAAGAAGCGGCTTCTTCGCACACAGAGCATTGTGGCGAGCGCAGGGAGCTCCTGAGAGCGGTTTGTGCCGAAAGAAGCCCGGGACCGGCACTTAGCTTCGGAGAGCTGCGTATCTGCGTCTTCTGCGTGTCTTGCCGCTCTACACTCAGCAAAAAGCTTTTCCACCATATCTTGCAAGGAGAAACTCTGCCAGGAAAGAAAACATCCAAAATCTTGTTCTAAAGCTTGCACGGGGGTCTGCAAAGAGTTTGGCAAGAATGAAAGGTAGTTGTCCAAAACTCGTTCTTTTCCAATAGAATAACCATGGAAAAGGCAGGAGAGTGGTAAAGTACTGTTTTCTCTAAGTCTGAAGGCTGCCCACACTGTGCCTGTGTGCCGCAGCTTGCATCTTCGCCTTTGGGAAGCTGCCGCTCGCCGATTCTCCCGCAGGCGAAGAAGCGGCTTCTTCGCACACAGAGCATTGTGGCGAGCGCAGGGAGCTCCTGAGAGCGGTTTGTGCCGAAAGAAGCCCGGGACCGGCACTTAGCTTCGGAGAGCTGCGTATCTGCGTCTTCTGCGTGTCTTGCCGCTCTACACTCAGCCAAAAGCTTTTCCACCATATCTTGCAAGGAGAAACTCTGCCAGGAAAGAAAACATCCAAAATCTTGTTCTAAAGCTTGCACGGGGGTCTGCAAAGAGTTTGGCAAGAATGAAAGGTAGTTGTCCAAAACTCGTTCTTTTCCAATAGAATAACCATGGAAAAGGCAGGAGAGTGGTAAAGTACTGTTTTCTCTAAGTCTGAAGGCTGCCCACACTGTGCCTGTGTGCCGCAGCTTGCATCTTCGCCTTTGGGAAGCTGCCGCTCGCCGATTCTCCCGCAGGCGAAGAAGCGGCTTCTTCGCACACAGAGCATTGTGGCGAGCGCAGGGAGCTCCTGAGAGCGGTTTGTGCCGAAAGAAGCCCGGGACCGGCACTTAGCTTCGGAGAGCTGCGTATCTGCGTCTTCTGCGTGTCTTGCCGCTCTACACTCAGCAAAAAGCTTTTCCACCATATCTTGCAAGGAGAAACTCTGCCAGGAAAGAAAACATCCAAAATCTGGTTCTAAAGCTTGCACGGGGGTCTGCAAAGAGTTTGGCAAGAATGAAAGGTAGTTGTCCAAAACTCGTTCTTTTCCAATAGAATAACCATGGAAAAGGCAGGAGAGTGGTAAAGTACTGTTTTCTCTAAGTCTGAAGGCTGCCCACACTGTGCCTGTGTGCTGCAGCTTGCATCTTCGCCTTTGGGAAGCTGCCGCTCGCCGATTCTCCCGGAGGCGAAGAAGCGGCTTCTTCGCACACAGAGCATTGTGGCGAGCGCAGGGAGCTCCTGAGAGCGGTTTGTGCCGAAAGAAGCCCGGGACCGGCACTTAGCTTCGGAGAGCTGCGTATCCGCGTCTTCTGCGTGTCTTGCCGCTCTACACTCAGCAAAAAGCTTTTCCACCATATCTTGCAAGGAGAAACTCTGCCAGGAAAGAAAACATCCAAAAACTTGTTCTAAAGCTTGCACGGGGGTCTGCAAAGAGTTTGGCAAGAATGAAAGGTAGTTGTCCAAAACTCGTTCTTTTCCAATAGAATAACCATGGAAAAGGCAGGAGAGTGGTAAAGTACTGTTTTCTCTAAGTCTGAATGCTGCCCACACTGTGCCTGTGTGCTGCAGCTTGCATCTTCGCCTTTGGGAAGCTGCCGCTCGCCGATTCTCCCGCAGGCGAAGAAGCGGCTTCTTCGCACACAGAGCATTGTGGCGAGCGCAGGGAGCTCCTGAGAGCGGTTTGTGCCGAAAGAAGCCCGGGACCGGCACTTAGCTTCGGAGAGCTGCGTATCTGCGTCTTCTGCGTGTCTTGCCGCTCTACACTCAGCAAAAAGCTTTTCCACCATATCTTGCAAGGAGAAACTCTGCCAGGAAAGAAAACATCCAAAATCTTGTTCTAAAGCTTGCACGGGGGTCTGCAAAGAGTTTGGCAAGAATGAAAGGTAGTTGTCCAAAACTCGTTCTTTTCCAATAGAATAACCATGGAAAAGGCAGGAGAGTGGTAAAGTACTGTTTTCTCTAAGTCTGAAGGCTGCCCACACTGTGCCTGTGTGCCGCAGCTTGCATCTTCGCCTTTGGGAAGCTGCCGCTCGCCGATTCTCCCGCAGGCGAAGAAGCGGCTTCTTCGCACACAGAGCATTGTGGCGAGCGCAGGGAGCTCCTGAGAGCGGTTTGTGCCGAAAGAAGCCCGGGACCGGCACTTAGCTTCGGAGAGCTGCGTATCTGCGTCTTCTGTGTGTCTTGCCGCTCTACACTCAGCAAAAAGCTTTTCCACCATATCTTGCAAGGAGAAACTCTGCCAGGAAAGAAAACATCCAAAATCTTGTTCTAAAGTTTGCACGGGGGTCTGCAAAGAGTTTGGCAAGAATGAAAGGTAGTTGTCCAAAACTCGTTCTTTTCCAATAGAATAACCATGGATAAGGCAGGAGAGTGGTAAAGTACTGTTTTCTCTAAGTCTGAAGGCTGCCCACACTGTGCCTGTGTGCTGCAGCTTGCATCTTCGCCTTTGGGAAGCTGCCGCTCGCCGATTCTCCCGGAGGCGAAGAAGCGGCTTCTTCGCACACAGAGCATTGTGGCGAGCGCAGGGAGCTCCTGAGAGCGGTTTGTGCCGAAAGAAGCCCGGGACCGGCACTTAGCTTCGGAGAGCTGCGTATCTGCGTCTTCTGCGTGTCTTGCCGCTCTACACTCAGCAAAAAGCTTTTCCACCATATCTTGCAAGGAGAAACTCTGCCAGGAAAGAAAACATCCAAAATCTTGTTCTAAAGCTTGCACGGGGGTCTGCAAAGAGTTTGGCAAGAATGAAAGGTAGTTGTCCAAAACTCGTTCTTTTCCAATAGAATAACCATGGAAAAGGCAGGAGAGTGGTAAAGTACTGTTTTCTCTAAGTCTGAATGCTGCCCACACTGTGCCTGCGTGCTGCAGCTTGCATCTTCGCCTTTGGGAAGCTGCCGCTCGCCGATTCTCCCGGAGGCGAAGAAGCGGCTTCTTCGCACACAGAGCATTGTGGCGAGCGCAGGGAGCTCCTGAGAGCGGTTTGTGCCGAAAGAAGCCCGGGACCGGCACTTAGCTTCGGAGAGCTGCGTATCTGCGTCTTCTGCGTGTCTTGCCGCTCTACACTCAGCCAAAAGCTTTTCCACCATATCTTGCAAGGAGAAACTCTGCCAGGAAAGAAAACATCCAAAATCTTGTTCTAAAGCTTGCACGGGGGTCTGCAAAGAGTTTGGCAAGAATGAAAGGTAGTTGTCCAAAACTCGTTCTTTTCCAATAGAATAACCATGGAAAAGGCAGGAGAGTGGTAAAGTACTGTTTTCTCTAAGTCTGAAGGCTGCCCACACTGTGCCTGTGTGCCGCAGCTTGCATCTTCGCCTTTGGGAAGCTGCCGCTCGCCGATTCTCCCGGAGGCGAAGAAGCGGCTTCTTCGCACACAGAGCATTGTGGCGAGCGCAGGGAGCTGCTGAGAGCGGTTTGTGCCGAAAGAAGCCCGGGACCGGCACTTAGCTTCGGAGAGCTGCGTATCTGCGTCTTCTGCGTGTCTTGCCGCTCTACACTCAGCAAAAAGCTTTTCCACCATATCTTGCAAGGAGAAACTCTGCCAGGAAAGAAAACATCCAAAATCTTGTTCTAAAGCTTGCACGGGGGTCTGCAAAGAGTTTGGCAAGAATGAAAGGTAGTTGTCCAAAACTCGTTCTTTTCCAATAGAATAACCATGGAAAAGGCAGGAGAGTGGTAAAGTACTGTTTTCTCTAAGTCTGAATGCTGCCCACACTGTGCCTGTGTGCTGCAGCTTGCATCTTCGCCTTTGGGAAGCTGCCGCTCGCCGATTCTCCCGCAGGCGAAGAAGCGGCTTCTTCGCACACAGAGCATTGTGGCGAGCGCAGGGAGCTCCTGAGAGCGGTTTGTGCCGAAAGAAGCCCGGGACCGGCACTTAGCTTCGGAGAGCTGCGTATCCGCGTCTTCTGCGTGTCTTGCCGCTCTACACTCAGCAAAAAGCTTTTCCACCATATCTTGCAAGGAGAAACTCTGCCAGGAAAGAAAACATCCAAAATCTTGTTCTAAAGCTTGCACGGGGGTCTGCAAAGAGTTTGGCAAGAATGAAAGGTAGTTGTCCAAAACTCGTTCTTTTCCAATAGAATAACCATGGAAAAGGCAGGAGAGTGGTAAAGTACTGTTTTCTCTAAGTCTGAAGGCTGCCCACACTGTGCCTGTGTGCTGCAGCTTGCATCTTCGCCTTTGGGAAGCTGCCGCTCGCCGATTCTCCCGCAGGCGAAGAAGCGGCTTCTTCGCACACAGAGCATTGTGGCGAGCGCAGGGAGCTCCTGAGAGCGGTTTGTGCCGAAAGAAGCCCGGGACCGGCACTTAGCTTCGGAGAGCTGCGTATCCGCGTCTTCTGCGTGTCTTGCCGCTCTACACTCAGCAAAAAGCTTTTCCACCATATCTTGCAAGGAGAAACTCTGCCAGGAAAGAAAACATCCAAAAACTTGTTCTAAAGCTTGCACGGGGGTCTGCAAAGAGTTTGGCAAGAATGAAAGGTAGTTGTCCAAAACTCGTTCTTTTCCAATAGAATAACCATGGAAAAGGCAGGAGAGTGGTAAAGTACTGTTTTCTCTAAGTCTGAATGCTGCCCACACTGTGCCTGTGTGCTGCAGCTTGCATCTTCGCCTTTGGGAAGCTGCCGCTCGCCGATTCTCCCGCAGGCGAAGAAGCGGCTTCTTCGCACACAGAGCATTGTGGCGAGCGCAGGGAGCTCCTGAGAGCGGTTTGTGCCGAAAGAAGCCCGGGACCGGCACTTAGCTTCGGAGAGCTGCGTATCTGCGTCTTCTGCGTGTCTTGCCGCTCTACACTCAGCAAAAAGCTTTTCCACCATATCTTGCAAGGAGAAACTCTGCCAGGAAAGAAAACATCCAAAATCTTGTTCTAAAGCTTGCACGGGGGTCTGCAAAGAGTTTGGCAAGAATGAAAGGTAGTTGTCCAAAACTCGTTCTTTTCCAATAGAATAACCATGGAAAAGGCAGGAGAGTGGTAAAGTACTGTTTTCTCTAAGTCTGAAGGCTGCCCACACTGTGCCTGTGTGCCGCAGCTTGCATCTTCGCCTTTGGGAAGCTGCCGCTCGCCGATTCTCCCGCAGGCGAAGAAGCGGCTTCTTCGCACACAGAGCATTGTGGCGAGCGCAGGGAGCTCCTGAGAGCGGTTTGTGCCGAAAGAAGCCCGGGACCGGCACTTAGCTTCGGAGAGCTGCGTATCTGCGTCTTCTGCGTGTCTTGCCGCTCTACACTCAGCAAAAAGCTTTTCCACCATATCTTGCAAGGAGAAACTCTGCCAGGAAAGAAAACATCCAAATTCTTGTTCTAAAGCTTGCACGGGGGTCTGCAAAGAGTTTGGCAAGAATGAAAGGTAGTTGTCCAAAACTCGTTCTTTTCCAATAGAATAACCATGGATAAGGCAGGAGAGTGGTAAAGTACTGTTTTCTCTAAGTCTGAATGCTGCCCACACTGTGCCTGTGTGCTGCAGCTTGCATCTTCGCCTTTGGGAAGCTGCCGCTCGCCGATTCTCCCGGAGGCGAAGAAGCGGCTTCTTCGCACACAGAGCATTGTGGCGAGCGCAGGGAGCTCCTGAGAGCGGTTTGTGCCGAAAGAAGCCCGGGACCGGCACTTAGCTTCGGAGAGCTGCGTATCTGCGTCTTCTGCGTGTCTTGCCGCTCTACACTCAGCAAAAAGCTTTTCCACCATATCTTGCAAGGAGAAACTCTGCCAGGAAAGAAAACATCCAAAATCTTGTTCTAAAGCTTGCACGGGGGTCTGCAAAGAGTTTGGCAAGAATGAAAGGTAGTTGTCCAAAACTCGTTCTTTTCCAATAGAATAACCATGGAAAAGGCAGGAGAGTGGTAAAGTACTGTTTTCTCTAAGTCTGAAGGCTGCCCACACTGTGCCTGTGTGCTGCAGCTTGCATCTTCGCCTTTGCGAAGCTGCCGCTCGCCGATTCTCCCGGAGGCGAAGAAGCGGCTTCTTCGCACACAGAGCATTGTGGCGAGCGCAGGGAGCTCCTGAGAGCGGTTTGTGCCGAAAGAAGCCCGGGACCGGCACTTAGCTTCGGAGAGCTGCGTATCTGCGTCTTCTGCGTGTCTTGCCGCTCTACACTCAGCCAAAAGCTTTTCCACCATATCTTGCAAGGAGAAACTCTGCCAGGAAAGAAAACATCCAAAATCTTGTTCTAAAGCTTGCACGGGGGTCTGCAAAGAGTTTGGCAAGAATGAAAGGTAGTTGTCCAAAACTCGTTCTTTTCCAATAGAATAACCATGGAAAAGGCAGGAGAGTGGTAAAGTACTGTTTTCTCTAAGTCTGAAGGCTGCCCACACTGTGCCTGTGTGCCGCAGCTTGCATCTTCGCCTTTGGGAAGCTGCCGCTCGCCGATTCTCCCGCAGGCGAAGAAGCGGCTTCTTCGCACACAGAGCATTGTGGCGAGCGCAGGGAGCTCCTGAGAGCGGTTTGTGCCGAAAGAAGCCCGGGACCGGCACTTAGCTTCGGAGAGCTGCGTATCTGCGTCTTCTGCGTGTCTTGCCGCTCTACACTCAGCCAAAAGCTTTTCCACCATATCTTGCAAGGAGAAACTCTGCCAGGAAAGAAAACATCCAAAATCTTGTTCTAAAGCTTGCACGGGGGTCTGCAAAGAGTTTGGCAAGAATGAAAGGTAGTTGTCCAAAACTCGTTCTTTTCCAATAGAATAACCATGGAAAAGGCAGGAGAGTGGTAAAGTACTGTTTTCTCTAAGTCTGAAGGCTGCCCACACTGTGCCTGTGTGCCGCAGCTTGCATCTTCGCCTTTGGGAAGCTGCCGCTCGCCGATTCTCCCGCAGGCGAAGAAGCGGCTTCTTCACACACAGAGCATTGTGGCGAGCGCAGGGAGCTCCTGAGAGCGGTTTGTGCCGAAAGAAGCCCGGGACCGGCACTTAGCTTCGGAGAGCTGCGTATCCGCGTCTTCTGCGTGTCTTGCCGCTCTACACTCAGCAAAAAGCTTTTCCACCATATCTTGCAAGGAGAAACTCTGCCAGGAAAGAAAACATCCAAAAACTTGTTCTAAAGCTTGCACGGGGGTCTGCAAAGAGTTTGGCAAGAATGAAAGGTAGTTGTCCAAAACTCGTTCTTTTCCAATAGAATAACCATGGAAAAGGCAGGAGAGTGGTAAAGTACTGTTTTCTCTAAGTCTGAATGCTGCCCACACTGTGCCTGTGTGCTGCAGCTTGCATCTTCGCCTTTGGGAAGCTGCCGCTCGCCGATTCTCCCGGAGGCGAAGAAGCGGCTTCTTCGCACACAGAGCATTGTGGCGAGCGCAGGGAGCTCCTGAGAGCGGTTTGTGCCGAAAGAAGCCCGGGACCGGCACTTAGCTTCGGAGAGCTGCGTATCTGCGTCTTCTGCGTGTCTTGCCGCTCTATACTCAGCAAAAAGCTTTTCCACCATATCTTGCAAGGAGAAACTCTGCCAGGAAAGAAAACATCCAAAATCTTGTTCTAAAGCTTGCACGGGGGTCTGCAAAGAGTTTGGCAAGAATGAAAGGTAGTTGTCCAAAACTCGTTCTTTTCCAATAGAATAACCATGGAAAAGGCAGGAGAGTGGTAAAGTACTGTTTTCTCTAAGTCTGAATGCTGCCCACACTGTGCCTGTGTGCTGCAGCTTGCATCTTCGCCTTTGGGAAGCTGCCGCTCGCCGATTCTCCCGGAGGCGAAGAAGCGGCTTCTTCGCACACAGAGCATTGTGGCGAGCGCAGGGAGCTCCTGAGAGCGGTTTGTGCCGAAAGAAGCCCGGGACCGGCACTTAGCTTCGGAGAGCTGCGTATCCGCGTCTTCTGCGTGTCTTGCCGCTCTACACTCAGCAAAAAGCTTTCCCACCATATCTTGCAAGGAGAAACTCTGCCAGGAAAGAAAACATCCAAAATCTTGTTCTAAAGCTTGCACGGGGGTCTGCAAAGAGTTTGGCAAGAATGAAAGGTAGTTGTCCAAAACTCGTTCTTTTCCAATAGAATAACCATGGAAAAGGCAGGAGAGTGGTAAAGTACTGTTTTCTCTAAGTCTGAAGGCTGCCCACACTGTGCCTGTGTGCTGCAGCTTGCATCTTCGCCTTTGGGAAGCTGCCGCTCGCCGATTCTCCCGCAGGCGAAGAAGCGGCTTCTTCGCACACAGAGCATTGTGGCGAGCGCAGGGAGCTCCTGAGAGCGGTTTGTGCCGAAAGAAGCCCGGGACCGGCACTTAGCTTCGGAGAGCTGCGTATCCGCGTCTTCTGCGTGTCTTGCCGCTCTACACTCAGCAAAAAGCTTTTCCACCATATCTTGCAAGGAGAAACTCTGCCAGGAAAGAAAACATCCAAAATCTTGTTCTAAAGCTTGTACGGGGGTCTGCAAAGAGTTTGGCAAGAATGAAAGGTAGTTGTCCAAAACTCGTTCTTTTCCAATAGAATAACCATGGAAAAGGCAGGAGAGTGGTAAAGTACTGTTTTCTCTAAGTCTGAATGCTGCCCACACTGTGCCTGTGTGCTGCAGCTTGCATCTTCGCCTTTGGGAAGCTGCCGCTCGCCGATTCTCCCGCAGGCGAAGAAGCGGCTTCTTCGCACACAGAGCATTGTGGCGAGCGCAGGGAGCTCCTGAGAGCGGTTTGTGCCGAAAGAAGCCCGGGACCGGCACTTAGCTTCGGAGAGCTGCGTATCTGCGTCTTCTGCGTGTCTTGCCGCTCTACACTCAGCAAAAAGCTTTTCCACCATATCTTGCAAGGAGAAACTCTGCCAGGAAAGAAAACATCCAAAATCTTGTTCTAAAGCTTGCACGGGGGTCTGCAAAGAGTTTGGCAAGAATGAAAGGTAGTTGTCCAAAACTCGTTCTTTTCCAATAGAATAACCATGGAAAAGGCAGGAGAGTGGTAAAGTACTGTTTTCTCTAAGTCTGAAGGCTGCCCACACTGTGCCTGTGTGCCGCAGCTTGCATCTTCGCCTTTGGGAAGCTGCCGCTCGCCGATTCTCCCGCAGGCGAAGAAGCGGCTTCTTCGCACACAGAGCATTGTGGCGAGCGCAGGGAGCTCCTGAGAGCGGTTTGTGCCGAAAGAAGCCCGGGACCGGCACTTAGCTTCGGAGAGCTGCGTATCTGCGTCTTCTGTGTGTCTTGCCGCTCTACACTCAGCAAAAAGCTTTTCCACCATATCTTGCAAGGAGAAACTCTGCCAGGAAAGAAAACATCCAAAATCTTGTTCTAAAGCTTGCACGGGGGTCTGCAAAGAGTTTGGCAAGAATGAAAGGTAGTTGTCCAAAACTTGTTCTTTTCCAATAGAATAACCATGGATAAGGCAGGAGAGTGGTAAAGTACTGTTTTCTCTAAGTCTGAATGCTGCCCACACTGTGCCTGTGTGCTGCAGCTTGCATCTTCGCCTTTGGGAAGCTGCCGCTCGCCGATTCTCCCGGAGGCGAAGAAGCGGCTTCTTCGCACACAGAGCATTGTGGCGAGCGCAGGGAGCTCCTGAGAGCGGTTTGTGCCGAAAGAAGCCCGGGACCGGCACTTAGCTTCGGAGAGCTGCGTATCTGCGTCTTCTGCGTGTCTTGCCGCTCTACACTCAGCCAAAAGCTTTTCCACCATATCTTGCAAGGAGAAACTCTGCCAGGAAAGAAAACATCCAAAATCTTGTTCTAAAGCTTGCACGGGGGTCTGCAAAGAGTTTGGCAAGAATGAAAGGTAGTTGTCCAAAACTCGTTCTTTTCCAATAGAATAACCATGGAAAAGGCAGGAGAGTGGTAAAGTACTGTTTTCTCTAAGTCTGAAGGCTGCCCACACTGTGCCTGTGTGCCGCAGCTTGCATCTTCGCCTTTGGGAAGCTGCCGCTCGCCGATTCTCCCGGAGGCGAAGAAGCGGCTTCTTCGCACACAGAGCATTGTGGCGAGCGCAGGGAGCTCCTGAGAGCGGTTTGTGCCGAAAGAAGCCCGGGACCGGCACTTAGCTTCGGAGAGCTGCGTATCTGCGTCTTCTGCGTGTCTTGCCGCTCTACACTCAGCCAAAAGCTTTTCCACCATATCTTGCAAGGAGAAACTCTGCCAGGAAAGAAAACATCCAAAATCTTGTTCTAAAGCTTGCACGGGGGTCTGCAAAGAGTTTGGCAAGAATGAAAGGTAGTTGTCCAAAACTCGTTCTTTTCCAATAGAATAACCATGGAAAAGGCAGGAGAGTGGTAAAGTACTGTTTTCTCTAAGTCTGAAGGCTGCCCACACTGTGCCTGTGTGCCGCAGCTTGCATCTTCGCCTTTGGGAAGCTGCCGCTCGCCGATTCTCCCGGAGGCGAAGAAGCGGCTTCTTCGCACACAGAGCATTGTGGCGAGCGCAGGGAGCTCCTGAGAGCGGTTTGTGCCGAAAGAAGCCCGGGACCGGCACTTAGCTTCGGAGAGCTGCGTATCCGCGTCTTCTGCGTGTCTTGCCGCTCTACACTCAGCAAAAAGCTTTTCCACCATATCTTGCAAGGAGAAACTCTGCCAGGAAAGAAAACATCCAAAAACTTGTTCTAAAGCTTGCACGGGGGTCTGCAAAGAGTTTGGCAAGAATGAAAGGTAGTTGTCCAAAACTCGTTCTTTTCCAATAGAATAACCATGGAAAAGGCAGGAGAGTGGTAAAGTACTGTTTTCTCTAAGTCTGAATGCTGCCCACACTGTGCCTGTGTGCTGCAGCTTGCATCTTCGCCTTTGGGAAGCTGCCGCTCGCCGATTCTCCCGCAGGCGAAGAAGCGGCTTCTTCGCACACAGAGCATTGTGGCGAGCGCAGGGAGCTCCTGAGAGCGGTTTGTGCCGAAAGAAGCCCGGGACCGGCACTTAGCTTCGGAGAGCTGCGTATCTGCGTCTTCTGCGTGTCTTGCCGCTCTACACTCAGCAAAAAGCTTTTCCACCATATCTTGCAAGGAGAAACTCTGCCAGGAAAGAAAACATCCAAAATCTTGTTCTAAAGCTTGCACGGGGGTCTGCAAAGAGTTTGGCAAGAATGAAAGGTAGTTGTCCAAAACTCGTTCTTTTCCAATAGAATAACCATGGAAAAGGCAGGAGAGTGGTAAAGTACTGTTTTCTCTAAGTCTGAAGGCTGCCCACACTGTGCCTGTGTGCCGCAGCTTGCATCTTCGCCTTTGGGAAGCTGCCGCTCGCCGATTCTCCCGCAGGCGAAGAAGCGGCTTCTTCGCACACAGAGCATTGTGGCGAGCGCAGGGAGCTCCTGAGAGCGGTTTGTGCCGAAAGAAGCCCGGGACCGGCACTTAGCTTCGGAGAGCTGCGTATCTGCGTCTTCTGTGTGTCTTGCCGCTCTACACTCAGCAAAAAGCTTTTCCACCATATCTTGCAAGGAGAAACTCTGCCAGGAAAGAAAACATCCAAAATCTTGTTCTAAAGTTTGCACGGGGGTCTGCAAAGAGTTTGGCAAGAATGAAAGGTAGTTGTCCAAAACTCGTTCTTTTCCAATAGAATAACCATGGATAAGGCAGGAGAGTGGTAAAGTACTGTTTTCTCTAAGTCTGAAGGCTGCCCACACTGTGCCTGTGTGCTGCAGCTTGCATCTTCGCCTTTGGGAAGCTGCCGCTCGCCGATTCTCCCGGAGGCGAAGAAGCGGCTTCTTCGCACACAGAGCATTGTGGCGAGCGCAGGGAGCTCCTGAGAGCGGTTTGTGCCGAAAGAAGCCCGGGACCGGCACTTAGCTTCGGAGAGCTGCGTATCTGCGTCTTCTGCGTGTCTTGCCGCTCTACACTCAGCAAAAAGCTTTTCCACCATATCTTGCAAGGAGAAACTCTGCCAGGAAAGAAAACATCCAAAATCTTGTTCTAAAGCTTGCACGGGGGTCTGCAAAGAGTTTGGCAAGAATGAAAGGTAGTTGTCCAAAACTCGTTCTTTTCCAATAGAATAACCATGGAAAAGGCAGGAGAGTGGTAAAGTACTGTTTTCTCTAAGTCTGAAGGCTGCCCACACTGTGCCTGCGTGCTGCAGCTTGCATCTTCGCCTTTGGCAAGCTGCCGCTCGCCGATTCTCCCGGAGGCGAAGAAGCGGCTTCTTCGCACACAGAGCATTGTGGCGAGCGCAGGGAGCTCCTGAGAGCGGTTTGTGCCGAAAGAAGCCCGGGACCGGCACTTAGCTTCGGAGAGCTGCGTATCTGCGTCTTCTGCGTGTCTTGCCGCTCTACACTCAGCCAAAAGCTTTTCCACCATATCTTGCAAGGAGAAACTCTGCCAGGAAAGAAAACATCCAAAATCTTGTTCTAAAGCTTGCACGGGGGTCTGCAAAGAGTTTGGCAAGAATGAAAGGTAGTTGTCCAAAACTCGTTCTTTTCCAATAGAATAACCATGGAAAAGGCAGGAGAGTGGTAAAGTACTGTTTTCTCTAAGTCTGAAGGCTGCCCACACTGTGCCTGTGTGCCGCAGCTTGCATCTTCGCCTTTGGGAAGCTGCCGCTCGCCGATTCTCCCGCAGGCGAAGAAGCGGCTTCTTCGCACACAGAGCATTGTGGCGAGCGCAGGGAGCTCCTGAGAGCGGTTTGTGCCGAAAGAAGCCCGGGACCGGCACTTAGCTTCGGAGAGCTGCGTATCTGCGTCTTCTGCGTGTCTTGCCGCTCTACACTCAGCCAAAAGCTTTTCCACCATATCTTGCAAGGAGAAACTCTGCCAGGAAAGAAAACATCCAAAATCTTGTTCTAAAGCTTGCACGGGGGTCTGCAAAGAGTTTGGCAAGAATGAAAGGTAGTTGTCCAAAACTCGTTCTTTTCCAATAGAATAACCATGGAAAAGGCAGGAGAGTGGTAAAGTACTGTTTTCTCTAAGTCTGAAGGCTGCCCACACTGTGCCTGTGTGCCGCAGCTTGCATCTTCGCCTTTGGGAAGCTGCCGCTCGCCGATTCTCCCGGAGGCGAAGAAGCGGCTTCTTCGCACACAGAGCATTGTGGCGAGCGCAGGGAGCTCCTGAGAGCGGTTTGTGCCGAAAGAAGCCCGGGACCGGCACTTAGCTTCGGAGAGCTGCGTATCTGCGTCTTCTGCGTGTCTTGCCGCTCTACACTCAGCAAAAAGCTTTTCCACCATATCTTGCAAGGAGAAACTCTGCCAGGAAAGAAAACATCCAAAATCTTGTTCTAAAGCTTGCACGGGGGTCTGCAAAGAGTTTGGCAAGAATGAAAGGTAGTTGTCCAAAACTCGTTCTTTTCCAATAGAATAACCATGGAAAAGGCAGGAGAGTGGTAAAGTACTGTTTTCTCTAAGTCTGAATGCTGCCCACACTGTGCCTGCGTGCTGCAGCTTGCATCTTCGCCTTTGGGAAGCTGCTGCTCGCCGATTCTCCCGGAGGCGAAGAAGCGGCTTCTTCACACACAGAGCATTGTGGCGAGCGCAGGGAGCTCCTGAGAGCGGTTTGTGCCGAAAGAAGCCCGGGACCGGCACTTAGCTTCGGAGAGCTGCGTATCTGCGTCTTCTGCGTGTCTTGCCGCTCTACACTCAGCAAAAAGCTTTTCCACCATATCTTGCAAGGAGAAACTCTGCCAGGAAAGAAAACATCCAAAATCTTGTTCTAAAGCTTGCACGGGGGTCTGCAAAGAGTTTGGCAAGAATGAAAGGTAGTTGTCCAAAACTCGTTCTTTTCCAATAGAATAACCATGGAAAAGGCAGGAGAGTGGTAAAGTACTGTTTTCTCTAAGTCTGAAGGCTGCCCACACTGTGCCTGTGTGCTGCAGCTTGCATCTTCGCCTTTGGGAAGCTGCCGCTCGCCGATTCTCCCGCAGGCGAAGAAGCGGCTTCTTCGCACACAGAGCATTGTGGCGAGCGCAGGGAGCTCCTGAGAGCGGTTTGTGCCGAAAGAAGCCCGGGACCGGCACTTAGCTTCGGAGAGCTGCGTATCTGCGTCTTCTGCGTGTCTTGCCGCTCTACACTCAGCAAAAAGCTTTTCCACCATATCTTGCAAGGAGAAACTCTGCCAGGAAAGAAAACATCCAAAATCTTGTTCTAAAGCTTGCACGGGGGTCTGCAAAGAGTTTGGCAAGAATGAAAGGTAGTTGTCCAAAACTCGTTCTTTTCCAATAGAATAACCATGGAAAAGGCAGGAGAGTGGTAAAGTACTGTTTTCTCTAAGTCTGAAGGCTGCCCACACTGTGCCTGTGTGCCGCAGCTTGCATCTTCGCCTTTGGGAAGCTGCCGCTCGCCGATTCTCCCGGAGGCGAAGAAGCGGCTTCTTCGCACACAGAGCATTGTGGCGAGCGCAGGGAGCTCCTGAGAGCGGTTTGTGCCGAAAGAAGCCCGGGACCGGCACTTAGCTTCGGAGAGCTGCGTATCTGCGTCTTCTGCGTGTCTTGCCGCTCTACACTCAGCAAAAAGCTTTTCCACCATATCTTGCAAGGAGAAACTCTGCCAGGAAAGAAAACATCCAAAATCTTGTTCTAAAGCTTGCACGGGGGTCTGCAAAGAGTTTGGCAAGAATGAAAGGTAGTTGTCCAAACCTCGTTCTTTTCCAATAGAATAACCATGGAAAAGGCAGGAGAGTGGTAAAGTACTGTTTTCTCTAAGTCTGAAGGCTGCCCACACTGTGCCTGTGTGCCGCAGCTTGCATCTTCGCCTTTGGGAAGCTGCCGCTCGCCGATTCTCCCGCAGGCGAAGAAGCGGCTTCTTCGCACACAGAGCATTGTGGCGAGCGCAGGGAGCTCCTGAGAGCGGTTTGTGCCGAAAGAAGCCCGGGACCGGCACTTAGCTTCGGAGAGCTGCGTATCTGCGTCTTCTGCGTGTCTTGCCGCTCTACACTCAGCAAAAAGCTTTTCCACCATATCTTGCAAGGAGAAACTCTGCCAGGAAAGAAAACATCCAAAATCTGGTTCTAAAGCTTGCACGGGGGTCTGCAAAGAGTTTGGCAAGAATGAAAGGTAGTTGTCCAAAACTCGTTCTTTTCCAATAGAATAACCATGGAAAAGGCAGGAGAGTGGTAAAGTACTGTTTTCTCTAAGTCTGAAGGCTGCCCACACTGTGCCTGTGTGCTGCAGCTTGCATCTTCGCCTTTGGGAAGCTGCCGCTCGCCGATTCTCCCGGAGGCGAAGAAGCGGCTTCTTCGCACACAGAGCATTGTGGCGAGCGCAGGGAGCTCCTGAGAGCGGTTTGTGCCGAAAGAAGCCCGGGACCGGCACTTAGCTTCGGAGAGCTGCGTATCTGCGTCTTCTGCGTGTCTTGCCGCTCTACACTCAGCCAAAAGCTTTTCCACCATATCTTGCAAGGAGAAACTCTGCCAGGAAAGAAAACATCCAAAATCTTGTTCTAAAGCTTGCACGGAGGTCTGCAAAGAGTTTGGCAAGAATGAAAGGTAGTTGTCCAAAACTCGTTCTTTTCCAATAGAATAACCATGGATAAGGCAGGAGAGTGGTAAAGTACTGTTTTCTCTAAGTCTGAAGGCTGCCCACACTGTGCCTGTGTGCTGCAGCTTGCATCTTTGCCTTTGGCAAGCTGCCGCTCGCCGATTCTCCCGGAGGCGAAGAAGCGGCTTCTTCGCACACAGAGCATTGTGGCGAGCGCAGGGAGCTCCTGAGAGCGGTTTGTGCCGAAAGAAGCCCGGGACCGGCACTTAGCTTCGGAGAGCTGCGTATCTGCGTCTTCTGCGTGTCTTGCCGCTCTACACTCAGCCAAAAGCTTTTCCACCATATCTTGCAAGGAGAAACTCTGCCAGGAAAGAAAACATCCAAAATCTTGTTCTAAAGCTTGCACGGGGGTCTGCAAAGAGTTTGGCAAGAATGAAAGGTAGTTGTCCAAAACTCGTTCTTTTCCAATAGAATAACCATGGAAAAGGCAGGAGAGTGGTAAAGTACTGTTTTCTCTAAGTCTGAAGGCTGCCCACACTGTGCCTGTGTGCCGCAGCTTGCATCTTCGCCTTTGGGAAGCTGCCGCTCGCCGATTCTCCCGGAGGCGAAGAAGCGGCTTCTTCGCACACAGAGCATTGTGGCGAGCGCAGGGAGCTCCTGAGAGCGGTTTGTGCCGAAAGAAGCCCGGGACCGGCACTTAGCTTCGGAGAGCTGCGTATCTGCGTCTTCTGCGTGTCTTGCCGCTCTACACTCAGCAAAAAGCTTTTCCACCATATCTTGCAAGGAGAAACTCTGCCAGGGAAGAAAACATCCAAAATCTTGTTCTAAAGCTTGCACGGGGGTCTGCAAAGAGTTTGGCAAGAATGAAAGGTAGTTGTCCAAAACTCGTTCTTTTCCAATAGAATAACCATGGATAAGGCAGGAGAGTGGTAAAGTACTGTTTTCTCTAAGTCTGAATGCTGCCCACACTGTGCCTGTGTGCTGCAGCTTGCATCTTCGCCTTTGGGAAGCTGCCGCTCGCCGATTCTCCCGGAGGCGAAGAAGCGGCTTCTTCGCACACAGAGCATTGTGGCGAGCGCAGGGAGCTCCTGAGAGCGGTTTGTGCCGAAAGAAGCCCGGGACCGGCACTTAGCTTCGGAGAGCTGCGTATCTGCGTCTTCTGCGTGTCTTGCCGCTCTACACTCAGCAAAAAGCTTTTCCACCATATCTTGCAAGGAGAAACTCTGCCAGGAAAGAAAACATCCAAAATCTTGTTCTAAAGCTTGCACGGGGGTCTGCAAAGAGTTTGGCAAGAATGAAAGGTAGTTGTCCAAAACTCCTTCTTTTCCAATAGAATAACCATGGATAAGGCAGGAGAGTGGTAAAGTACTGTTTTATCTAAGTCTGAATGCTGCCCACACTGTGCCTGTGTGCTGCAGCTTGCATCTTTGCCTTTGGGAAGCTGCCGCTCGCCGATTCTCCCGCAGGCGAAGAAGCGGCTTCTTCGCACACAGAGCATTGTGGCGAGCGCAGGGAGCTGCTGAGAGCGGTTTGTGCCGAAAGAAGCCCGGGACCGGCACTTAGCTTCGGAGAGCTGCGTATCTGCGTCTTCTGCGTGTCTTGCCGCTCTACACTCAGCAAAAAGCTTTTCCACCATATCTTGCAAGGAGAAACTCTGCCAGGAAAGAAAACATCCAAAATCTTGTTCTAAAGCTTGCACGGGGGTCTGCAAAGAGTTTGGCAAGAATGAAAGGTAGTTGTCCAAAACTCGTTCTTTTCCAATAGAATAACCATGGAAAAGGCAGGAGAGTGGTAAAGTACTGTTTTCTCTAAGTCTGAATGCTGCCCACACTGTGCCTGTGTGCTGCAGCTTGCATCTTCGCCTTTGGGAAGCTGCCGCTCGCCGATTCTCCCGGAGGCGAAGAAGCGGCTTCTTCGCACACAGAGCATTGTGGCGAGCGCAGGGAGCTCCTGAGAGCGGTTTGTGCCGAAAGAAGCCCGGGACCGGCACTTAGCTTCGGAGAGCTGCGTATCCGCGTCTTCTGCGTGTCTTGCCGCTCTACACTCAGCAAAAAGCTTTTCCACCATATCTTGCAAGGAGAAACTCTGCCAGGAAAGAAAACATCCAAAATCTTGTTCTAAAGCTTGCACGGGGGTCTGCAAAGAGTTTGGCAAGAATGAAAGGTAGTTGTCCAAAACTCGTTCTTTTCCAATAGAATAACCATGGAAAAGGCAGGAGAGTGGTAAAGTACTGTTTTCTCTAAGTCTGAAGGCTGCCCACACTGTGCCTGTGTGCTGCAGCTTGCATCTTCGCCTTTGGCAAGCTGCCGCTCGCCGATTCTCCCGCAGGCGAAGAAGCGGCTTCTTCGCACACAGAGCATTGTGGCGAGCGCAGGGAGCTCCTGAGAGCGGTTTGTGCCGAAAGAAGCCCGGGACCGGCACTTAGCTTCGGAGAGCTGCGTATCTGCGTCTTCTGCGTGTCTTGCCGCTCTACACTCAGCAAAAAGCTTTTCCACCATATCTTGCAAGGAGAAACTCTGCCAGGAAAGAAAACATCCAAAATCTTGTTCTAAAGCTTGCACGGAGGTCTGCAAAGAGTTTGGCAAGAATGAAAGGTAGTTGTCCAAAACTCGTTCTTTTCCAATAGAATAACCATGGAAAAGGCAGGAGAGTGGTAAAGTACTGTTTTCTCTAAGTCTGAAGGCTGCCCACACTGTGCCTGTGTGCTGCAGCTTGCATCTTCGCCTTTGGGAAGCTGCCGCTCGCCGATTCTCCCGGAGGCGAAGAAGCGGCTTCTTCGCACACAGAGCATTGTGGCGAGCGCAGGGAGCTCCTGAGAGCGGTTTGTGCCGAAAGAAGCCCGGGACCGGCACTTAGCTTCGGAGAGCTGCGTATCTGCGTCTTCTGCGTGTCTTGCCGCTCTACACTCAGCAAAAAGCTTTTCCACCATATCTTGCAAGGAGAAACTCTGCCAGGAAAGAAAACATCCAAAATCTTGTTCTAAAGCTTGCACGGGGGTCTGCAAA
The DNA here is from genome assembly GCF_037042795.1 of Molothrus aeneus. Classification (NCBI taxonomy): domain Eukaryota; kingdom Metazoa; phylum Chordata; class Aves; order Passeriformes; family Icteridae; genus Molothrus; species Molothrus aeneus. The sequence continues at coordinate 330,816 of NW_027099237.1, forward strand.
GAGTTTGGCAAGAATGAAAGGTAGTTGTCCAAAACTCGTTCTTTTCCAATAGAATAACCATGGAAAAGGCAGGAGAGTGGTAAAGTACTGTTTTCTCTAAGTCTGAAGGCTGCCCACACTGTGCCTGTGTGCTGCAGCTTGCATCTTCGCCTTTGGGAAGCTGCCGCTCGCCGATTCTCCCGGAGGCGAAGAAGCGGCTTCTTCGCACACAGAGCATTGTGGCGAGCGCAGGGAGCTCCTGAGAGCGGTTTGTGCCGAAAGAAGCCCGGGACCGGCACTTAGCTTCGGAGAGCTGCGTATCTGCGTCTTCTGCGTGTCTTGCCGCTCTACACTCAGCCAAAAGCTTTTCCACCATATCTTGCAAGGAGAAACTCTGCCAGGAAAGAAAACATCCAAAATCTTGTTCTAAAGCTTGCACGGGGGTCTGCAAAGAGTTTGGCAAGAATGAAAGGTAGTTGTCCAAAACTCGTTCTTTTCCAATAGAATAACCATGGAAAAGGCAGGAGAGTGGTAAAGTACTGTTTTCTCTAAGTCTGAAGGCTGCCCACACTGTGCCTGTGTGCTGCAGCTTGCATCTTCGCCTTTGGGAAGCTGCCGCTCGCCGATTCTCCCGGAGGCGAAGAAGCGGCTTCTTCGCACACAGAGCATTGTGGCGAGCGCAGGGAGCTCCTGAGAGCGGTTTGTGCCGAAAGAAGCCCGGGACCGGCACTTAGCTTCGGAGAGCTGCGTATCTGCGTCTTCTGCGTGTCTTGCCGCTCTATACTCAGCAAAAAGCTTTTCCACCATATCTTGCAAGGAGAAACTCTGCCAGGAAAGAAAACATCCAAAATCTTGTTCTAAAGCTTGCACGGGGGTCTGCAAAGAGTTTGGCAAGAATGAAAGGTAGTTGTCCAAAACTCGTTCTTTTCCAATAGAATAACCATGGAAAAGGCAGGAGAGTGGTAAAGTACTGTTTTCTCTAAGTCTGAATGCTGCCCACACTGTGCCTGTGTGCTGCAGCTTGCATCTTCGCCTTTGGGAAGCTGCCGCTCGCCGATTCTCCCGCAGGCGAAGAAGCGGCTTCTTCGCACACAGAGCATTGTGGCGAGCGCAGGGAGCTCCTGAGAGCGGTTTGTGCCGAAAGAAGCCCGGGACCGGCACTTAGCTTCGGAGAGCTGCGTATCCGCGTCTTCTGCGTGTCTTGCCGCTCTACACTCAGCAAAAAGCTTTTCCACCATATCTTGCAAGGAGAAACTCTGCCAGGAAAGAAAACATCCAAAATCTTGTTCTAAAGCTTGCACGGGGGTCTGCAAAGAGTTTGGCAAGAATGAAAGGTAGTTGTCCAAAACTCGTTCTTTTCCAATAGAATAACCATGGAAAAGGCAGGAGAGTGGTAAAGTACTGTTTTCTCTAAGTCTGAAGGCTGCCCACACTGTGCCTGTGTGCTGCAGCTTGCATCTTCGCCTTTGGGAAGCTGCCGCTCGCCGATTCTCCCGCAGGCGAAGAAGCGGCTTCTTCGCACACAGAGCATTGTGGCGAGCGCAGGGAGCTCCTGAGAGCGGTTTGTGCCGAAAGAAGCCCGGGACCGGCACTTAGCTTCGGAGAGCTGCGTATCCGCGTCTTCTGCGTGTCTTGCCGCTCTACACTCAGCAAAAAGCTTTTCCACCATATCTTGCAAGGAGAAACGCTGCCAGGAAAGAAAACATCCAAAAACTTGTTCTAAAGCTTGCACGGGGGTCTGCAAAGAGTTTGGCAAGAATGAAAGGTAGTTGTCCAAAACTCGTTCTTTTCCAATAGAATAACCATGGAAAAGGCAGGAGAGTGGTAAAGTACTGTTTTCTCTAAGTCTGAAGGCTGCCCACACTGTGCCTGTGTGCCGCAGCTTGCATCTTCGCCTTTGGGAAGCTGCCGCTCGCCGATTCTCCCGCAGGCGAAGAAGCGGCTTCTTCGCACACAGAGCATTGTGGCGAGCGCAGGGAGCTCCTGAGAGCGGTTTGTGCCGAAAGAAGCCCGGGACCGGCACTTAGCTTCGGAGAGCTGCGTATCTGCGTCTTCTGCGTGTCTTGCCGCTCTACACTCAGCCAAAAGCTTTTCCACCATATCTTGCAAGGAGAAATTCTGCCAGGAAAGAAAACATCCAAAATCTTGTTCTAAAGCTTGCACGGGGGTCTGCAAAGAGTTTGGCAAGAATGAAAGGTAGTTGTCCAAAACTCGTTCTTTTCCAATAGAATAACCATGGAAAAGGCAGGAGAGTGGTAAAGTACTGTTTTCTCTAAGTCTGAAGGCTGCCCACACTGTGCCTGCGTGCTGCAGCTTGCATCTTCGCCTTTGGGAAGCTGCCGCTAGCCGATTCTCCCGGAGGCGAAGAAGCGGCTTCTTCGCACACAGAGCATTGTGGCGAGCGCAGGGAGCTCCTGAGAGCGGTTTGTGCCGAAAGAAGCCCGGGACCGGCACTTAGCTTCGGAGAGCTGCGTATCTGCGTCTTCTGCGTGTCTTGCCGCTCTACACTCAGCAAAAAGCTTTTCCACCATATCTTGCAAGGAGAAACTCTGCCAGGAAAGAAAACATCCAAAATCTTGTTCTAAAGCTTGCACGGGGGTCTGCAAAGAGTTTGGCAAGAATGAAAGGTAGTTGTCCAAAACTCGTTCTTTTCCAATAGAATAACCATGGAAAAGGCAGGAGAGTGGTAAAGTACTGTTTTCTCTAAGTCTGAAGGCTGCCCACACTGTGCCTGTGTGCCGCAGCTTGCATCTTCGCCTTTGGGAAGCTGCCGCTCGCCGATTCTCCCGGAGGCGAAGAAGCGGCTTCTTCGCACACAGAGCATTGTGGCGAGCGCAGGGAGCTCCTGAGAGCGGTTTGTGCCGAAAGAAGCCCGGGACCGGCACTTAGCTTCAGAGAGCTGCGTATCTGCGTCTTCTGCGTGTCTTGCCGCTCTACACTCAGCAAAAAGCTTTTCCACCATATCTTGCAAGGAGAAACTCTGCCAGGAAAGAAAACATCCAAAATCTGGTTCTAAAGCTTGCACGGGGGTCTGCAAAGAGTTTGGCAAGAATGAAAGGTAGTTGTCCAAAACTCGTTCTTTTCCAATAGAATAACCATGGAAAAGGCAGGAGAGTGGTAAAGTACTGTTTTCTCTAAGTCTGAAGGCTGCCCACACTGTGCCTGTGTGCTGCAGCTTGCATCTTCGCCTTTGGGAAGCTGCCGCTCGCCGATTCTCCCGGAGGCGAAGAAGCGGCTTCTTCGCACACAGAGCATTGTGGCGAGCGCAGGGAGCTCCTGAGAGCGGTTTGTGCCGAAAGAAGCCCGGGACCGGCACTTAGCTTCGGAGAGCTGCGTATCTGCGTCTTCTGCGTGTCTTGCCGCTCTACACTCAGCCAAAAGCTTTTCCACCATATCTTGCAAGGAGAAACTCTGCCAGGAAAGAAAACATCCAAAATCTTGTTCTAAAGCTTGCACGGGGGTCTGCAAAGAGTTTGGCAAGAATGAAAGGTAGTTGTCCAAAACTCGTTCTTTTCCAATAGAATAACCATGGAAAAGGCAGGAGAGTGGTAAAGTACTGTTTTCTCTAAGTCTGAAGGCTGCCCACACTGTGCCTGTGTGCTGCAGCTTGCATCTTCGCCTTTGGCAAGCTGCCGCTCGCCGATTCTCCCGGAGGCGAAGAAGCGGCTTCTTCGCACACAGAGCATTGTGGCGAGCGCAGGGAGCTCCTGAGAGCGGTTTGTGCCGAAAGAAGCCCGGGACCGGCACTTAGCTTCGGAGAGCTGCGTATCTGCGTCTTCTGCGTGTCTTGCCGCTCTACACTCAGCCAAAAGCTTTTCCACCATATCTTGCAAGGAGAAACTCTGCCAGGAAAGAAAACATCCAAAATCTTGTTCTAAAGCTTGCACGGGGGTCTGCAAAGAGTTTGGCAAGAATGAAAGGTAGTTGTCCAAAACTCGTTCTTTTCCAATAGAATAACCATGGAAAAGGCAGGAGAGTGGTAAAGTACTGTTTTCTCTAAGTCTGAAGGCTGCCCACACTGTGCCTGTGTGCTGCAGCTTGCATCTTCGCCTTTGGCAAGCTGCCGCTCGCCGATTCTCCCGGAGGCGAAGAAGCGGCTTCTTCGCACACAGAGCATTGTGGCGAGCGCAGGGAGCTCCTGAGAGCGGTTTGTGCCGAAAGAAGCCCGGGACCGGCACTTAGCTTCGGAGAGCTGCGTATCTGCGTCTTCTGCGTGTCTTGCCGCTCTATACTCAGCAAAAAGCTTTTCCACCATATCTTGCAAGGAGAAACTCTGCCAGGAAAGAAAACATCCAAAATCTTGTTCTAAAGCTTGCACGGGGGTCTGCAAAGAGTTTGGCAAGAATGAAAGGTAGTTGTCCAAAACTCGTTCTTTTCCAATAGAATAACCATGGAAAAGGCAGGAGAGTGGTAAAGTACTGTTTTCTCTAAGTCTGAATGCTGCCCACACTGTGCCTGCGTGCTGCAGCTTGCATCTTCGCCTTTGGGAAGCTGCCGCTCGCCGATTCTCCCGGAGGCGAAGAAGCGGCTTCTTCGCACACAGAGCATTGTGGCGAGCGCAGGGAGCTCCTGAGAGCGGTTTGTGCCGAAAGAAGCCCGGGACCGGCACTTAGCTTCGGAGAGCTGCGTATCTGCGTCTTCTGCGTGTCTTGCCGCTCTACACTCAGCCAAAAGCTTTTCCACCATATCTTGCAAGGAGAAATTCTGCCAGGAAAGAAAACATCCAAAATCTTGTTCTAAAGCTTGCACGGGGGTCTGCAAAGAGTTTGGCAAGAATGAAAGGTAGTTGTCCAAAACTCGTTCTTTTCCAATAGAATAACCATGGAAAAGGCAGGAGAGTGGTAAAGTACTGTTTTCTCTAAGTCTGAAGGCTGCCCACACTGTGCCTGCGTGCTGCAGCTTGCATCTTCGCCTTTGGGAAGCTGCCGCTAGCCGATTCTCCCGGAGGCGAAGAAGCGGCTTCTTCGCACACAGAGCATTGTGGCGAGCGCAGGGAGCTCCTGAGAGCGGTTTGTGCCGAAAGAAGCCCGGGACCGGCACTTAGCTTCGGAGAGCTGCGTATCTGCGTCTTCTGCGTGTCTTGCCGCTCTACACTCAGCAAAAAGCTTTTCCACCATATCTTGCAAGGAGAAACTCTGCCAGGAAAGAAAACATCCAAAATCTTGTTCTAAAGCTTGCACGGGGGTCTGCAAAGAGTTTGGCAAGAATGAAAGGTAGTTGTCCAAAACTCGTTCTTTTCCAATAGAATAACCATGGAAAAGGCAGGAGAGTGGTAAAGTACTGTTTTCTCTAAGTCTGAAGGCTGCCCACACTGTGCCTGTGTGCCGCAGCTTGCATCTTCGCCTTTGGGAAGCTGCCGCTCGCCGATTCTCCCGGAGGCGAAGAAGCGGCTTCTTCGCACACAGAGCATTGTGGCGAGCGCAGGGAGCTCCTGAGAGCGGTTTGTGCCGAAAGAAGCCCGGGACCGGCACTTAGCTTCGGAGAGCTGCGTATCTGCGTCTTCTGCGTGTCTTGCCGCTCTACACTCAGCAAAAAGCTTTTCCACCATATCTTGCAAGGAGAAACTCTGCCAGGAAAGAAAACATCCAAAATCTGGTTCTAAAGCTTGCACGGGGGTCTGCAAAGAGTTTGGCAAGAATGAAAGGTAGTTGTCCAAAACTCGTTCTTTTCCAATAGAATAACCATGGAAAAGGCAGGAGAGTGGTAAAGTACTGTTTTCTCTAAGTCTGAAGGCTGCCCACACTGTGCCTGTGTGCTGCAGCTTGCATCTTCGCCTTTGGGAAGCTGCCGCTCGCCGATTCTCCCGGAGGCGAAGAAGCGGCTTCTTCGCACACAGAGCATTGTGGCGAGCGCAGGGAGCTCCTGAGAGCGGTTTGTGCCGAAAGAAGCCCGGGACCGGCACTTAGCTTCGGAGAGCTGCGTATCTGCGTCTTCTGCGTGTCTTGCCGCTCTACACTCAGCCAAAAGCTTTTCCACCATATCTTGCAAGGAGAAACTCTGCCAGGAAAGAAAACATCCAAAATCTTGTTCTAAAGCTTGCACGGGGGTCTGCAAAGAGTTTGGCAAGAATGAAAGGTAGTTGTCCAAAACTCGTTCTTTTCCAATAGAATAACCATGGAAAAGGCAGGAGAGTGGTAAAGTACTGTTTTCTCTAAGTCTGAAGGCTGCCCACACTGTGCCTGTGTGCTGCAGCTTGCATCTTCGCCTTTGGCAAGCTGCCGCTCGCCGATTCTCCCGGAGGCGAAGAAGCGGCTTCTTCGCACACAGAGCATTGTGGCGAGCGCAGGGAGCTGCTGAGAGCGGTTTGTGCCGAAAGAAGCCCGGGACCGGCACTTAGCTTCGGAGAGCTGCGTATCTGCGTCTTCTGCGTGTCTTGCCGCTCTACACTCAGCCAAAAGCTTTTCCACCATATCTTGCAAGGAGAAACTCTGCCAGGAAAGAAAACATCCAAAATCTTGTTCTAAAGCTTGCACGGGGGTCTGCAAAGAGTTTGGCAAGAATGAAAGGTAGTTGTCCAAAACTCGTTCTTTTCCAATAGAATAACCATGGAAAAGGCAGGAGAGTGGTAAAGTACTGTTTTCTCTAAGTCTGAAGGCTGCCCACACTGTGCCTGTGTGCTGCAGCTTGCATCTTCGCCTTTGGCAAGCTGCCGCTCGCCGATTCTCCCGGAGGCGAAGAAGCGGCTTCTTCGCACACAGAGCATTGTGGCGAGCGCAGGGAGCTCCTGAGAGCGGTTTGTGCCGAAAGAAGCCCGGGACCGGCACTTAGCTTCGGAGAGCTGCGTATCTGCGTCTTCTGCGTGTCTTGCCGCTCTATACTCAGCAAAAAGCTTTTCCACCATATCTTGCAAGGAGAAACTCTGCCAGGAAAGAAAACATCCAAAATCTTGTTCTAAAGCTTGCACGGGGGTCTGCAAAGAGTTTGGCAAGAATGAAAGGTAGTTGTCCAAAACTCGTTCTTTTCCAATAGAATAACCATGGAAAAGGCAGGAGAGTGGTAAAGTACTGTTTTCTCTAAGTCTGAATGCTGCCCACACTGTGCCTGCGTGCTGCAGCTTGCATCTTCGCCTTTGGGAAGCTGCCGCTCGCCGATTCTCCCGGAGGCGAAGAAGCGGCTTCTTCGCACACAGAGCATTGTGGCGAGCGCAGGGAGCTCCTGAGAGCGGTTTGTGCCGAAAGAAGCCCGGGACCGGCACTTAGCTTCGGAGAGCTGCGTATCCGCGTCTTCTGCGTGTCTTGCCGCTCTACACTCAGCAAAAAGCTTTTCCACCATATCTTGCAAGGAGAAACTCTGCCAGGAAAGAAAACATCCAAAATCTTGTTCTAAAGCTTGCACGGGGGTCTGCAAAGAGTTTGGCAAGAATGAAAGGTAGTTGTCCAAAACTCGTTCTTTTCCAATAGAATAACCATGGAAAAGGCAGGAGAGTGGTAAAGTACTGTTTTCTCTAAGTCTGAAGGCTGCCCACACTGTGCCTGTGTGCTGCAGCTTGCATCTTCGCCTTTGGGAAGCTGCCGCTCGCCGATTCTCCCGCAGGCGAAGAAGCGGCTTCTTCGCACACAGAGCATTGTGGCGAGCGCAGGGAGCTCCTGAGAGCGGTTTGTGCCGAAAGAAGCCCGGGACCGGCACTTAGCTTCGGAGAGCTGCGTATCCGCGTCTTCTGCGTGTCTTGCCGCTCTACACTCAGCAAAAAGCTTTTCCACCATATCTTGCAAGGAGAAACTCTGCCAGGAAAGAAAACATCCAAAATCTTGTTCTAAAGCTTGCACGGGGGTCTGCAAAGAGTTTGGCAAGAATGAAAGGTAGTTGTCCAAAACTCGTTCTTTTCCAATAGAATAACCATGGAAAAGGCAGGAGAGTGGTAAAGTACTGTTTTCTCTAAGTCTGAATGCTGCCCACACTGTGCCTGTGTGCTGCAGCTTGCATCTTCGCCTTTGGGAAGCTGCCGCTCGCCGATTCTCCCGGAGGCGAAGAAGCGGCTTCTTCACACACAGAGCATTGTGGCGAGCGCAGGGAGCTCCTGAGAGCGGTTTGTGCCGAAAGAAGCCCGGGACCGGCACTTAGCTTCGGAGAGCTGCGTATCTGCGTCTTCTGCGTGTCTTGCCGCTCTACACTCAGCAAAAAGCTTTTCCACCATATCTTGCAAGGAGAAACTCTGCCAGGAAAGAAAACATCCAAAATCTTGTTCTAAAGCTTGCACGGGGGTCTGCAAAGAGTTTGGCAAGAATGAAAGGTAGTTGTCCAAAACTCGTTCTTTTCCAATAGAATAACCATGGAAAAGGCAGGAGAGTGGTAAAGTACTGTTTTCTCTAAGTCTGAAGGCTGCCCACACTGTGCCTGTGTGCTGCAGCTTGCATCTTCGCCTTTGGGAAGCTGCCGCTCGCCGATTCTCCCGGAGGCGAAGAAGCGGCTTCTTCGCACACAGAGCATTGTGGCGAGCGCAGGGAGCTCCTGAGAGCGGTTTGTGCCGAAAGAAGCCCGGGACCGGCACTTAGCTTCGGAGAGCTGCGTATCTGCGTCTTCTGCGTGTCTTGCCGCTCTACACTCAGCAAAAAGCTTTTCCACCATATCTTGCAAGGAGAAACTCTGCCAGGAAAGAAAACATCCAAAATCTTGTTCTAAAGCTTGCACGGGGGTCTGCAAAGAGTTTGGCAAGAATGAAAGGTAGTTGTCCAAAACTCGTTCTTTTCCAATAGAATAACCATGGAAAAGGCAGGAGAGTGGTAAAGTACTGTTTTCTCTAAGTCTGAAGGCTGCCCACACTGTGCCTGTGTGCTGCAGCTTGCATCTTCGCCTTTGGGAAGCTGCCGCTCGCCGATTCTCCCGGAGGCGAAGAAGCGGCTTCTTCGCACACAGAGCATTGTGGCGAGCGCAGGGAGCTCCTGAGAGCGGTTTGTGCCGAAAGAAGCCCGGGACCGGCACTTAGCTTCGGAGAGCTGCGTATCCGCGTCTTCTGCGTGTCTTGCCGCTCTACACTCAGCCAAAAGCTTTTCCACCATATCTTGCAAGGAGAAACTCTGCCAGGAAAGAAAACATCCAAAATCTTGTTCTAAAGCTTGCACGGGGGTCTGCAAAGAGTTTGGCAAGAATGAAAGGTAGTTGTCCAAAACTCGTTCTTTTCCAATAGAATAACCATGGAAAAGGCAGGAGAGTGGTAAAGTACTGTTTTCTCTAAGTCTGAATGCTGCCCACACTGTGCCTGTGTGCTGCAGCTTGCATCTTCGCCTTTGGGAAGCTGCCGCTCGCCGATTCTCCCGGAGGCGAAGAAGCGGCTTCTTCGCACACAGAGCATTGTGGAGGGCGCAGGGAGCTCCTGAGAGAGGTTTGTGCCGAAAGAAGCCCGGGACCGGCACTTAGCTTCGGAGAGCTGCGTATCCGCGTCTTCTGCGTGTCTTGCCGCTCTACACTCAGCAAAAAGCTTTTCCACCATATCTTGCAAGAAGAAACTCTGCCAGGAAAGAAAACATCCAAAAACTTGTTCTAAAGCTTGCACGGGGGTCTGCAAAGAGTTTGGCAAGAATGAAAGGTAGTTGTCCAAAACTCGTTCTTTTCCAATAGAATAACCATGGAAAAGGCAGGAGAGTGGTAAAGTACTGTTTTCTCTAAGTCTGAAGGCTGCCCACACTGTGCCTGTGTGCTGCAGCTTGCATCTTCGCCTTTGGGAAGCTGCCGCTCGCCGATTCTCCCGGAGGCGAAGAAGCGACTTCTTCGCACACAGAGCATTGTGGCGAGCGCAGGGAGCTCCTGAGAGCGGTTTGTGCCGAAAGAAGCCCGGGACCGGCACTTAGCTTCGGAGAGCTGCGTATCTGCGTCTTCTGCGTGTCTTGCCGCTCTACACTCAGCCAAAAGCTTTTCCACCATATCTTGCAAGGAGAAACTCTGCCAGGAAAGAAAACATCCAAAATCTTGTTCTAAAGCTTGCACGGAGGTCTGCAAAGAGTTTGGCAAGAATGAAAGGTAGTTGTCCAAAACTCGTTCTTTTCCAATAGAATAACCATGGAAAAGGCAGGAGAGTGGTAAAGTACTGTTTTCTCTAAGTCTGAAGGCTGCCCACACTGTGCCTGTGTGCTGCAGCTTGCATCTTCGCCTTTGGGAAGCTGCCGCTCGCCGATTCTCCCGGAGGCGAAGAAGCGGCTTCTTCGCACACAGAGCATTGTGGCGAGCGCAGGGAGCTCCTGAGAGCGGTTTGTGCCGAAAGAAGCCCGGGACCGGCACTTAGCTTCGGAGAGCTGCGTATCTGCGTCTTCTGCGTGTCTTGCCGCTCTACACTCAGCCAAAAGCTTTTCCACCATATCTTGCAAGGAGAAACTCTGCCAGGAAAGAAAACATCCAAAATCTTGTTCTAAAGCTTGCACGCGGGTCTGCAAAGAGTTTGGCAAGAATGAAAGGTAGTTGTCCAAAACTCGTTCTTTTCCAATAGAATAACCATGGAAAAGGCAGGAGAGTGGTAAAGTACTGTTTTCTCTAAGTCTGAAGGCTGCCCACACTGTGCCTGTGTGCTGCAGCTTGCATCTTCGCCTTTGGGAAGCTGCCGCTCGCCGATTCTCCCGGAGGCGAAGAAGCGGCTTCTTCGCACACAGAGCATTGTGGCGAGCGCAGGGAGCTCCTGAGAGCGGTTTGTGCCGAAAGAAGCCCGGGACCGGCACTTAGCTTCGGAGAGCTGCGTATCTGCGTCTTCTGCGTGTCTTGCCGCTCTACACTCAGCAAAAAGCTTTTCCACCATATCTTGCAAGGAGAAACTCTGCCAGGAAAGAAAACATCCAAAATCTTGTTCTAAAGCTTGCACGGGGGTCTGCAAAGAGTTTGGCAAGAATGAAAGGTAGTTGTCCAAAACTCGTTCTTTTCCAATAGAATAACCATGGAAAAGGCAGGAGAGTGGTAAAGTACTGTTTTCTCTAAGTCTGAAGGCTTCCCACATTGTGCCTGTGTGCTGCAGCTTGCATCTTCGCCTTTGGGAAGCTGCCGCTCGCCGATTCTCCCGGAGGCGAAGAAGCGGCTTCTTCGCACACAGAGCATTGTGGCGAGCGCAGGGAGCTCCTGAGAGCGGTTTGTGCCGAAAGAAGCCCGGGACCGGCACTTAGCTTCGGAGAGCTGCGTATCTGCGTCTTCTGCGTGTCTTGCCGCTCTACACTCAGCAAAAAGCTTTTCCACCATATCTTGCAAGGAGAAACTCTGCCAGGAAAGAAAACATCCAAAATCTTGTTCTAAAGCTTGCACGGGGGTCTGCAAAGAGTTTGGCAAGAATGAAAGGTAGTTGTCCAAAACTCGTTCTTTTCCAATAGAATAACCATGGAAAAGGCAGGAGAGTGGTAAAGTACTGTTTTCTCTAAGTCTGAATGCTGCCCACACTGTGCCTGTGTGCTGCAGCTTGCATCTTCGCCTTTTGGAAGCTGCCGCTCGCCGATTCTCCCGCAGGCAAAGAAGCGGCTTCTTCGCACACAGAGCATTGTGGCGAGCGCAGGGAGCTCCTGAGAGCGGTTTGTGCCGAAAGAAGCCCGGGACCGGCACTTAGCTTCGGAGAGCTGCGTATCTGCGTCTTCTGCGTGTCTTGCCGCTCTACACTCAGCAAAAAGCTTTTCCACCATATCTTGCAAGGAGAAACTCTGCCAGGAAAGAAAACATCCAAAATCTTGTTCTAAAGCTTGCACGGGGGTCTGCAAAGAGTTTGGCAAGAATGAAAGGTAGTTGTCCAAAACTCGTTCTTTTCCAATAGAATAACCATGGAAAAGGCAGGAGAGTGGTAAAGTACTGTTTTCTCTAAGTCTGAAGGCTGCCCACACTGTGCCTGTGTGCTGCAGCTTGCATCTTCGCCTTTGGGAAGCTGCCGCTCGCCGATTCTCCCGGATGCGAAGAAGCGGCTTCTTCGCACACAGAGCATTGTGGCGAGCGCAGGGAGCTCCTGAGAGCGGTTTGTGCCGAAAGAAGCCCGGGACCGGCACTTAGCTTCGGAGAGCTGCGTATCTGCGTCTTCTGCGTGTCTTGCCGCTCTACACTCAGCAAAAAGCTTTTCCACCATATCTTGCAAGGAGAAACTCTGCCAGGAAAGAAAACATCCAAAATCTTGTTCTAAAGCTTGCACGGGGGTCTGCAAAGAGTTTGGCAAGAATGAAAGGTAGTTGTCCAAAACTCGTTCTTTTCCAATAGAATAACCATGGAAAAGGCAGGAGAGTGGTAAAGTACTGTTTTCTCTAAGTCTGAATGCTGCCCACACTGTGCCTGTGTGCTGCAGCTTGCATCTTCGCCTTTGGGAAGCTGCCGCTCGCCGATTCTCCCGGAGGCGAAGAAGCGGCTTCTTCGCACACAGAGCATTGTGGAGGGCGCAGGGAGCTCCTGAGAGAGGTTTGTGCCGAAAGAAGCCCGGGACCGGCACTTAGCTTCGGAGAGCTGCGTATCTGCGTCTTCTGCGTGTCTTGCCGCTCTACACTCAGCAAAAAGCTTTTCCACCATATCTTGCAAGGAGAAACTCTGCCAGGAAAGAAAACATCCAAAATCTTGTTCTAAAGCTTGCACGGGGGTCTGCAAAGAGTTTGGCAAGAATGAAAGGTAGTTGTCCAAAACTCGTTCTTTTCCAATAGAATAACCATGGAAAAGGCAGGAGAGTGGTAAAGTACTGTTTTCTCTAAGTCTGAATGCTGCCCACACTGTGCCTGTGTGCTGCAGCTTGCATCTTCGCCTTTGGGAAGCTGCCGCTCGCCGATTCTCCCGGAGGCGAAGAAGCGGCTTCTTCACACACAGAGCATTGTGGCGAGCGCAGGGAGCTCCTGAGAGCGGTTTGTGCCGAAAGAAGCCCAGGACCGGCACTTAGCTTCGGAGAGCTGCGTATCTGTGTCTTCTGCGTGTCTTGCCGCTCTACACTCAGCAAAAAGCTTTTTCACCATATCTTGCAAGGAGAAACTCTGCCAGGAAAGAAAACATCCAAAATCTTGTTCTAAAGCTTGCACGCAGGTCTGCAAAGAGTTTGGCAAGAATGAAAGGTAGTTGTCCAAAACTCGTTCTTTTCCAATAGAATAACCATGGAAAAGGCAGGAGAGTGGTAAAGTACTGTTTTCTCTAAGTCTGAATGCTGCCCACACTGTGCCTGTGTGCTGCAGCTTGCATCTTCGCCTTTTGGAAGCTGCCGCTCGCCGATTCTCCCGCAGGCGAAGAAGCGGCTTCTTCGCACACAGAGCATTGTGGCGAGCGCAGGGAGCTCCTGAGAGCGGTTTGTGCCGAAAGAAGCCCGGGACCGGCACTTAGCTTCGGAGAGCTGCGTATCTGCGTCTTCTGCGTGTCTTGCCGCTCTACACTCAGCAAAAAGCTTTTCCACCATATCTTGCAAGGAGAAACTCTGCCAGGAAAGAAAACATCCAAAATCTTGTTCTAAAGCTTGCACGGGGGTCTGCAAAGAGTTTGGCAAGAATGAAAGGTAGTTGTCCAAAACTCGTTCTTTTCCAATAGAATAACCATGGAAAAGGCAGGAGAGTGGTAAAGTACTGTTTTCTCTAAGTCTGAAGGCTGCCCACACTGTGCCTGTGTGCTGCAGCTTGCATCTTCGCCTTTGGCAAGCTGCCGCTCGCCGATTCTCCCGGAGGCGAAGAAGCGGCTTCTTCGCACACAGAGCATTGTGGCGAGCGCAGGGAGCTCCTGAGAGCGGTTTGTGCCGAAAGAAGCCCGGGACCGGCACTTAGCTTCGGAGAGCTGCGTATCTGCGTCTTCTGCGTGTCTTGCCGCTCTACACTCAGCAAAAAGCTTTTCCACCATATCTTGCAAGGAGAAACTCTGCCAGGAAAGAAAACATCCAAAATCTTGTTCTAAAGCTTGCACGGGGGTCTGCAAAGAGTTTGGCAAGAATGAAAGGTAGTTGTCCAAAACTCGTTCTTTTCCAATAGAATAACCATGGAAAAGGCAGGAGAGTGGTAAAGTACTGTTTTCTCTAAGTCTGAAGGCTGCCCACACTGTGCCTGTGTGCTGCAGCTTGCATCTTCGCCTTTGGGAAGCTGCCGCTCGCCGATTCTCCCGGAGGCGAAGAAGCGGCTTCTTCGCACACAGAGCATTGTGGCGAGCGCAGGGAGCTCCTGAGAGCGGTTTGTGCCGAAAGAAGCCCGGGACCGGCACTTAGCTTCGGAGAGCTGCGTATCTGCGTCTTCTGCGTGTCTTGCCGCTCTACACTCAGCAAAAAGCTTTTCCACCATATCTTGCAAGGAGAAACTCTGCCAGGAAAGAAAACATCCAAAATCTTGTTCTAAAGCTTGCACGCAGGTCTGCAAAGAGTTTGGCAAGAATGAAAGGTAGTTGTCCAAAACTCGTTCTTTTCCAATAGAATAACCATGGAAAAGGCAGGAGAGTGGTAAAGTACTGTTTTCTCTAAGTCTGAAGGCTGCCCACACTGTGCCTGTGTGCTGCAGCTTGCATCTTCGCCTTTGGGAAGCTGCCGCTCGCCGATTCTCCCGGAGGCGAAGAAGCGGCTTCTTCGCACACAGAGCATTGTGGCGAGCGCAGGGAGCTCCTGAGAGCGGTTTGTGCCGAAAGAAGCCCGGGACCGGCACTTAGCTTCGGAGAGCTGCGTATCCGCGTCTTCTGCGTGTCTTGCCGCTCTACACTCAGCCAAAAGCTTTTCCACCATATCTTGCAAGGAGAAACTCTGCCAGGAAAGAAAACATCCAAAATCTTGTTCTAAAGCTTGCACGGGGGTCTGCAAAGAGTTTGGCAAGAATGAAAGGTAGTTGTCCAAAACTCGTTCTTTTCCAATAGAATAACCATGGAAAAGGCAGGAGAGTGGTAAAGTACTGTTTTCTCTAAGTCTGAATGCTGCCCACACTGTGCCTGTGTGCTGCAGCTTGCATCTTCGCCTTTGGGAAGCTGCCGCTCGCCGATTCTCCCGGAGGCGAAGAAGCGGCTTCTTCGCACACAGAGCATTGTGGAGGGCGCAGGGAGCTCCTGAGAGAGGTTTGTGCCGAAAGAAGCCCGGGACCGGCACTTAGCTTCGGAGAGCTGCGTATCCGCGTCTTCTGCGTGTCTTGCCGCTCTACACTCAGCAAAAAGCTTTTCCACCATATCTTGCAAGAAGAAACTCTGCCAGGAAAGAAAACATCCAAAAACTTGTTCTAAAGCTTGCACGGGGGTCTGCAAAGAGTTTGGCAAGAATGAAAGGTAGTTGTCCAAAACTCGTTCTTTTCCAATAGAATAACCATGGAAAAGGCAGGAGAGTGGTAAAGTACTGTTTTCTCTAAGTCTGAAGGCTGCCCACACTGTGCCTGTGTGCTGCAGCTTGCATCTTCGCCTTTGGGAAGCTGCCGC
The DNA here is from genome assembly GCF_037042795.1 of Molothrus aeneus. NCBI lineage: Eukaryota > Metazoa > Chordata > Aves > Passeriformes > Icteridae > Molothrus > Molothrus aeneus. The sequence goes on from NW_027099237.1 coordinate 346,068, forward strand.
TCGCCGATTCTCCCGGAGGCGAAGAAGCGACTTCTTCGCACACAGAGCATTGTGGCGAGCGCAGGGAGCTCCTGAGAGCGGTTTGTGCCGAAAGAAGCCCGGGACCGGCACTTAGCTTCGGAGAGCTGCGTATCTGCGTCTTCTGCGTGTCTTGCCGCTCTACACTCAGCCAAAAGCTTTTCCACCATATCTTGCAAGGAGAAACTCTGCCAGGAAAGAAAACATCCAAAATCTTGTTCTAAAGCTTGCACGGAGGTCTGCAAAGAGTTTGGCAAGAATGAAAGGTAGTTGTCCAAAACTCGTTCTTTTCCAATAGAATAACCATGGAAAAGGCAGGAGAGTGGTAAAGTACTGTTTTCTCTAAGTCTGAAGGCTGCCCACACTGTGCCTGTGTGCTGCAGCTTGCATCTTCGCCTTTGGGAAGCTGCCGCTCGCCGATTCTCCCGGAGGCGAAGAAGCGGCTTCTTCGCACACAGAGCATTGTGGCGAGCGCAGGGAGCTCCTGAGAGCGGTTTGTGCCGAAAGAAGCCCGGGACCGGCACTTAGCTTCGGAGAGCTGCGTATCTGCGTCTTCTGCGTGTCTTGCCGCTCTACACTCAGCCAAAAGCTTTTCCACCATATCTTGCAAGGAGAAACTCTGCCAGGAAAGAAAACATCCAAAATCTTGTTCTAAAGCTTGCACGCGGGTCTGCAAAGAGTTTGGCAAGAATGAAAGGTAGTTGTCCAAAACTCGTTCTTTTCCAATAGAATAACCATGGAAAAGGCAGGAGAGTGGTAAAGTACTGTTTTCTCTAAGTCTGAAGGCTGCCCACACTGTGCCTGTGTGCTGCAGCTTGCATCTTCGCCTTTGGGAAGCTGCCGCTCGCCGATTCTCCCGGAGGCGAAGAAGCGGCTTCTTCGCACACAGAGCATTGTGGCGAGCGCAGGGAGCTCCTGAGAGCGGTTTGTGCCGAAAGAAGCCCGGGACCGGCACTTAGCTTCGGAGAGCTGCGTATCTGCGTCTTCTGCGTGTCTTGCCGCTCTACACTAAGCAAAAAGCTTTTCCACCATATCTTGCAAGGAGAAACTCTGCCAGGAAAGAAAACATCCAAAATCTTGTTCTAAAGCTTGCACGGGGGTCTGCAAAGAGTTTGGCAAGAATGAAAGGTAGTTGTCCAAAACTCGTTCTTTTCCAATAGAATAACCATGGAAAAGGCAGGAGAGTGGTAAAGTACTGTTTTCTCTAAGTCTGAAGGCTTCCCACATTGTGCCTGTGTGCTGCAGCTTGCATCTTCGCCTTTGGGAAGCTGCCGCTCGCCGATTCTCCCGGAGGCGAAGAAGCGGCTTCTTCGCACACAGAGCATTGTGGCGAGCGCAGGGAGCTCCTGAGAGCGGTTTGTGCCGAAAGAAGCCCGGGACCGGCACTTAGCTTCGGAGAGCTGCGTATCTGCGTCTTCTGCGTGTCTTGCCGCTCTACACTCAGCAAAAAGCTTTTCCACCATATCTTGCAAGGAGAAACTCTGCCAGGAAAGAAAACATCCAAAATCTTGTTCTAAAGCTTGCACGGGGGTCTGCAAAGAGTTTGGCAAGAATGAAAGGTAGTTGTCCAAAACTCGTTCTTTTCCAATAGAATAACCATGGAAAAGGCAGGAGAGTGGTAAAGTACTGTTTTCTCTAAGTCTGAATGCTGCCCACACTGTGCCTGTGTGCTGCAGCTTGCATCTTCGCCTTTTGGAAGCTGCCGCTCGCCGATTCTCCCGCAGGCGAAGAAGCGGCTTCTTCGCACACAGAGCATTGTGGCGAGCGCAGGGAGCTCCTGAGAGCGGTTTGTGCCGAAAGAAGCCCGGGACCGGCACTTAGCTTCGGAGAGCTGCGTATCTGCGTCTTCTGCGTGTCTTGCCGCTCTACACTCAGCAAAAAGCTTTTCCACCATATCTTGCAAGGAGAAACTCTGCCAGGAAAGAAAACATCCAAAATCTTGTTCTAAAGCTTGCACGGGGGTCTGCAAAGAGTTTGGCAAGAATGAAAGGTAGTTGTCCAAAACTCGTTCTTTTCCAATAGAATAACCATGGAAAAGGCAGGAGAGTGGTAAAGTACTGTTTTCTCTAAGTCTGAAGGCTGCCCACACTGTGCCTGTGTGCTGCAGCTTGCATCTTCGCCTTTGGGAAGCTGCCGCTCGCCGATTCTCCCGGATGCGAAGAAGCGGCTTCTTCGCACACAGAGCATTGTGGCGAGCGCAGGGAGCTCCTGAGAGCGGTTTGTGCCGAAAGAAGCCCGGGACCGGCACTTAGCTTCGGAGAGCTGCGTATCTGCGTCTTCTGCGTGTCTTGCCGCTCTACACTCAGCAAAAAGCTTTTCCACCATATCTTGCAAGGAGAAACTCTGCCAGGAAAGAAAACATCCAAAATCTTGTTCTAAAGCTTGCACGGGGGTCTGCAAAGAGTTTGGCAAGAATGAAAGGTAGTTGTCCAAAACTCGTTCTTTTCCAATAGAATAACCATGGAAAAGGCAGGAGAGTGGTAAAGTACTGTTTTCTCTAAGTCTGAATGCTGCCCACACTGTGCCTGTGTGCTGCAGCTTGCATCTTCGCCTTTGGGAAGCTGCCGCTCGCCGATTCTCCCGGAGGCGAAGAAGCGGCTTCTTCGCACACAGAGCATTGTGGAGGGCGCAGGGAGCTCCTGAGAGAGGTTTGTGCCGAAAGAAGCCCGGGACCGGCACTTAGCTTCGGAGAGCTGCGTATCTGCGTCTTCTGCGTGTCTTGCCGCTCTACACTCAGCAAAAAGCTTTTCCACCATATCTTGCAAGGAGAAACTCTGCCAGGAAAGAAAACATCCAAAATCTTGTTCTAAAGCTTGCACGGGGGTCTGCAAAGAGTTTGGCAAGAATGAAAGGTAGTTGTCCAAAACTCGTTCTTTTCCAATAGAATAACCATGGAAAAGGCAGGAGAGTGGTAAAGTACTGTTTTCTCTAAGTCTGAATGCTGCCCACACTGTGCCTGTGTGCTGCAGCTTGCATCTTCGCCTTTGGGAAGCTGCCGCTCGCCGATTCTCCCGGAGGCGAAGAAGCGGCTTCTTCACACACAGAGCATTGTGGCGAGCGCAGGGAGCTCCTGAGAGCGGTTTGTGCCGAAAGAAGCCCAGGACCGGCACTTAGCTTCGGAGAGCTGCGTATCTGCGTCTTCTGCGTGTCTTGCCGCTCTACACTCAGCAAAAAGCTTTTCCACCATATCTTGCAAGGAGAAACTCTGCCAGGAAAGAAAACATCCAAAATCTTGTTCTAAAGCTTGCACGGGGGTCTGCAAAGAGTTTGGCAAGAATGAAAGGTAGTTGTCCAAAACTCGTTCTTTTCCAATAGAATAACCATGGAAAAGGCAGGAGAGTGGTAAAGTACTGTTTTCTCTAAGTCTGAAGGCTGCCCACACTGTGCCTGTGTGCTGCAGCTTGCATCTTCGCCTTTGGGAAGCTGCCGCTCGCCGATTCTCCCGGATGCGAAGAAGCGGCTTCTTCGCACACAGAGCATTGTGGCGAGCGCAGGGAGCTCCTGAGAGCGGTTTGTGCCGAAAGAAGCCCGGGACTGGCACTTAGCTTCGGAGAGCTGCGTATCTGCGTCTTCTGCGTGTCTTGCCGCTCTACACTCAGCAAAAAGCTTTTCCACCATATCTTGCAAGGAGAAACTCTGCCAGGAAAGAAAACATCCAAAATCTTGTTCTAAAGCTTGCACGGGGGTCTGCAAAGAGTTTGGCAAGAATGAAAGGTAGTTGTCCAAAACTCGTTCTTTTCCAATAGAATAACCATGGAAAAGGCAGGAGAGTGGTAAAGTACTGTTTTCTCTAAGTCTGAAGGCTGCCCACACTGTGCCTGTGTGCTGCAGCTTGCATCTTCGCCTTTGGGAAGCTGCCGCTCGCCGATTCTCCCGGAGGCGAAGAAGCGGCTTCTTCGCACACAGAGCATTGTGGCGAGCGCAGGGAGCTCCTGAGAGCGGTTTGTGCCGAAAGAAGCCCGGGACCGGCACTTAGCTTCGGAGAGCTGCGTATCTGCGTCTTCTGCGTGTCTTGCCGCTCTACACTCAGCCAAAAGCTTTTCCACCATATCTTGCAAGGAGAAACTCTGCCAGGAAAGAAAACATCCAAAATCTTGTTCTAAAGCTTGCACGGGGGTCTGCAAAGAGTTTGGCAAGAATGAAAGGTAGTTGTCCAAAACTCGTTCTTTTCCAATAGAATAACCATGGAAAAGGCAGGAGAGTGGTAAAGTACTGTTTTCTCTAAGTCTGAAGGCTGCCCACACTGTGCCTGTGTGCTGCAGCTTGCATCTTCGCCTTTGGGAAGCTGCCGCTCGCCGATTCTCCCGGAGGCGAAGAAGCGGCTTCTTCGCACACAGAGCATTGTGGCGAGCGCAGGGAGCTCCTGAGAGCGGTTTGTGCCGAAAGAAGCCCGGGACCGGCACTTAGCTTCGGAGAGCTGCGTATCTGTGTCTTCTGCGTGTCTTGCCGCTCTACACTCAGCCAAAAGCTTTTCCACCATATCTTGCAAGGAGAAACTCTGCCAGGAAAGAAAACATCCAAAATCTTGTTCTAAAGCTTGCACGCAGGTCTGCAAAGAGTTTGGCAAGAATGAAAGGTAGTTGTCCAAAACTCGTTCTTTTCCAATATAATAACCATGGAAAAGGCAGGAGAGTGGTAAAGTACTGTTTTCTCTAAGTCTGAAGGCTGCCCACACTGTGCCTGTGTGCTGCAGCTTGCATCTTCGCCTTTGGGAAGCTGCCGCTCGCCGATTCTCCCGGAGGCGAAGAAGCGGCTTCTTCGCACACAGAGCATTGTGGCGAGCGCAGGGAGCTCCTGAGAGCGGTTTGTGCCGAAAGAAGCCCGGGACCGGCACTTAGCTTCGGAGAGCTGCGTATCTGCGTCTTCTGCGTGTCTTGCCGCTCTACACTCAGCAAAAAGCTTTTCCACCATATCTTGCAAGGAGAAACTCTGCCAGGAAAGAAAACATCCAAAATCTTGTTCTAAAGCTTGCACGGGGGTCTGCAAAGAGTTTGGCAAGAATGAAAGGTAGTTGTCCAAAACTCGTTCTTTTCCAATAGAATAACCATGGAAAAGGCAGGAGAGTGGTAAAGTACTGTTTTCTCTAAGTCTGAAGGCTGCCCACACTGTGCCTGTGTGCTGCAGCTTGCATCTTCGCCTTTGGCAAGCTGCCGCTCGCCGATTCTCCCGGAGGCGAAGAAGCGGCTTCTTCGCACACAGAGCATTGTGGCGAGCGCAGGGAGCTCCTGAGAGCGGTTTGTGCCGAAAGAAGCCCGGGACCGGCACTTAGCTTCGGAGAGCTGCGTATCTGCGTCTTCTGCGTGTCTTGCCACTCTACACTCAGCCAAAAGCTTTTCCACCATATCTTGCAAGGAGAAACTCTGCCAAGAAAGAAAACATCCAAAATCTTGTTCTAAAGCTTGCACGGGGGTCTGCAAAGAGTTTGGCAAGAATGAAAGGTAGTTGTCCAAAACTCGTTCTTTTCCAATAGAATAACCATGGAAAAGGCAGGAGAGTGGTAAAGTACTGTTTTCTCTAAGTCTGAATGCTGCCCACACTGTGCCTGTGTGCTGCAGCTTGCATCTTCGCCTTTGGGAAGCTGCCGCTCGCCGATTCTCCCGCAGGCGAAGAAGCGGCTTCTTCGCACACAGAGCATTGTGGCGAGCGCAGGGAGCTCCTGAGAGCGGTTTGTGCCGAAAGAAGCCCGGGACCGGCACTTAGCTTCGGAGAGCTGCGTATCCGCGTCTTCTGCGTGTCTTGCCGCTCTACACTCAGCAAAAAGCTTTTCCACCATATCTTGCAAGGAGAAACTCTGCCAGGAAAGAAAACATCCAAAATCTTGTTCTAAAGCTTGCACGGGGGTCTGCAAAGAGTTTGGCAAGAATGAAAGGTAGTTGTCCAAAACTCGTTCTTTTCCAATAGAATAACCATGGAAAAGGCAGGAGAGTGGTAAAGTACTGTTTTCTCTAAGTCTGAAGGCTGCCCACACTGTGCCTGTGTGCTGCAGCTTGCATCTTCGCCTTTGGGAAGCTGCCGCTCGCCGATTCTCCCGCAGGCGAAGAAGCGGCTTCTTCGCACACAGAGCATTGTGGCGAGCGCAGGGAGCTCCTGAGAGCGGTTTGTGCCGAAAGAAGCCCGGGACCGGCACTTAGCTTCGGAGAGCTGCGTATCCGCGTCTTCTGCGTGTCTTGCCGCTCTACACTCAGCAAAAAGCTTTTCCACCATATCTTGCAAGGAGAAACTCTGCCAGGAAAGAAAACATCCAAAAACTTGTTCTAAAGCTTGCACGGGGGTCTGCAAAGAGTTTGGCAAGAATGAAAGGTAGTTGTCCAAAACTCGTTCTTTTCCAATAGAATAACCATGGAAAAGGCAGGAGAGTGGTAAAGTACTGTTTTCTCTAAGTCTGAATGCTGCCCACACTGTGCCTGTGTGCTGCAGCTTGCATCTTCGCCTTTGGGAAGCTGCCGCTCGCCGATTCTCCCGGAGGCGAAGAAGCGGCTTCTTCACACACAGAGCATTGTGGCGAGCGCAGGGAGCTCCTGAGAGCGGTTTGTGCCGAAAGAAGCCCAGGACCGGCACTTAGCTTCGGAGAGCTGCGTATCTGCGTCTTCTGCGTGTCTTGCCGCTCAACACTCAGCAAAAAGCTTTTTCACCATATCTTGCAAGGAGAAACTCTGCCAGGAAAGAAAACATCCAAAATCTTGTTCTAAAGCTTGCACGCAGGTCTGCAAAGAGTTTGGCAAGAATGAAAGGTAGTTGTCCACAACTCGTTCTTTTCCAATATAATAACCATGGATAAGGCAGGAGAGTGGTAAAGTACTGTTTTCTCTAAGTCTGAAGGCTTCCCACATTGTGCCTGTGTGCTGCAGCTTGCATCTTCGCCTTTGGGAAGCTGCCGCTCGCCGATTCTCCCGCAGGCGAAGAAGCGGCTTCTTCGCACACAGAGCATTGTGGCGAGCGCAGGGAGCTCCTGAGAGCGGTTTGTGCCGAAAGAAGCCCGGGACCGGCACTTAGCTTCGGAGAGCTGCGTATCTGCGTCTTCTGCGTGTCTTGCCGCTCTACACTCAGCAAAAAGCTTTTCCACCATATCTTGCAAGGAGAAACTCTGCCAGGAAAGAAAACATCCAAAATCTTGTTCTAAAGCTTGCACGCAGGTCTGCAAAGAGTTTGGCAAGAATGAAAGGTAGTTGTCCAAAACTCGTTCTTTTCCAATAGAATAACCATGGAAAAGGCAGGAGAGTGGTAAAGTACTGTTTTCTCTAAGTCTGAAGGCTGCCCACACTGTGCCTGTGTGCTGCAGCTTGCATCTTCGCCTTTGGGAAGCTGCCGCTCGCCGATTCTCCCGCAGGCGAAGAAGCGGCTTCTTCGCACACAGAGCATTGTGGCGAGCGCAGGGAGCTCCTGAGAGCGGTTTGTGCCTAAAGAAGCCCGGGACCGGCACTTAGCTTCGGAGAGCTGCGTATCTGCGTCTTCTGCGTGTCTTGCCGCTCTACACTCAGCAAAAAGCTTTTCCACCATATCTTGCAAGGAGAAACTCTGCCAGGAAAGAAAACATCCAAAATCTTGTTCTAAAGCTTGCACGGGGGTCTGCAAAGAGTTTGGCAAGAATGAAAGGTAGTTGTCCAAAACTCGTTCTTTTCCAATAGAATAACCATGGAAAAGGCAGGAGAGTGGTAAAGTACTGTTTTCTCTAAGTCTGAAGGCTGCCCACACTGTGCCTGTGTGCTGCAGCTTGCATCTTCGCCTTTGGGAAGCTGCCGCTCGCCGATTCTCCCGGAGGCGAAGAAGCGGCTTCTTCGCACACAGAGCATTGTGGCGAGCGCAGGGAGCTCCTGAGAGCGGTTTGTGCCGAAAGAAGCCCGGGACCGGCACTTAGCTTCGGAGAGCTGCGTATCTGCGTCTTCTGCGTGTCTTGCCGCTCTACACTCAGCCAAAAGCTTTTCCACCATATCTTGCAAGGAGAAACTCTGCCAGGAAAGAAAACATCCAAAATCTTGTTCTAAAGCTTGCACGGGGGTCTGCAAAGAGTTTGGCAAGAATGAAAGGTAGTTGTCCAAAACTCATTCTTTTCCAATAGAATAACCATGGAAAAGGCAGGAGAGTGGTAAAGTACTGTTTTCTCTAAGTCTGAATGCTGCCCACACTGTGCCTGTGTGCTGCAGCTTGCATCTTCGCCTTTGGGAAGCTGCCGCTCGCCGATTCTCCCGGAGGCGAAGAAGCGGCTTCTTCGCACACAGAGCATTGTGGAGGGCGCAGGGAGCTCCTGAGAGAGGTTTGTGCCGAAAGAAGCCCGGGACCGGCACTTAGCTTCGGAGAGCTGCGTATCTGCGTCTTCTGCGTGTCTTGCCGCTCTACACTCAGCAAAAAGCTTTTCCACCATATCTTGCAAGAAGAAACTCTGCCAGGAAAGAAAACATCCAAAAACTTGTTCTAAAGCTTGCACGGGGGTCTGCAAAGAGTTTGGCAAGAATGAAAGGTAGTTGTCCAAAACTCGTTCTTTTCCAATAGAATAACCATGGAAAAGGCAGGAGAGTGGTAAAGTACTGTTTTCTCTAAGTCTGAAGGCTGCCCACACTGTGCCTGTGTGCTGCAGCTTGCATCTTCGCCTTTGGGAAGCTGCCGCTCGCCGATTCTCCCGGAGGTGAAGAAGCGGCTTCTTCGCACACAGAGCATTGTGGCGAGTGCAGGGAGCTCCTGAGAGCGGTTTGTGCCGAAAGAAGCCCGGGACCGGCACTTAGCTTCGGAGAGCTGCGTATCTGCGTCTTCTGCGTGTCTTGCCGCTCTACACTCAGCAAAAAGCTTTTCCACCATATCTTGCAAGGAGAAACTCTGCCAGGAAAGAAAACATCCAAAATCTTGTTCTAAAGCTTGCACGGGGGTCTGCAAAGAGTTTGGCAAGAATGAAAGGTAGTTGTCCAAAACTCGTTCTTTTCCAATAGAATAACCATGGAAAAGGCAGGAGAGTGGTAAAGCACTGTTTTCTCTAAGTCTGAAGGCTGCCCACACTGCCTGTGTGCTGCAGCTTGCATCTTCGCCTTTGCGAAGCTGCCGCTCGCCGATTCTCCCGGAGGCGAAGAAGCGGCTTCTTCGCACACAGAGCATTGTGGCGAGCGCAGGGAGCTCCTGAGAGCGGTTTGTGCCGAAAGAAGCCCGGGACCGGCACTTAGCTTCGGAGAGCTGCGTATCTGCGTCTTCTGCGTGTCTTGCCGCTCTACACTCAGCCAAAAGCTTTTCCACCATATCTTGCAAGGAGAAACTCTGCCAGGAAAGAAAACATCCAAAATCTTGTTCTAAAGCTTGCACGGAGGTCTGCAAAGAGTTTGGCAAGAATGAAAGGTAGTTGTCCAAAACTCGTTCTTTTCCAATAGAATAACCATGGAAAAGGCAGGAGAGTGGTAAAGTACTGTTTTCTCTAAGTCTGAATGCTGCCCACACTGTGCCTGTGTGCTGCAGCTTGCATCTTCGCCTTTGGGAAGCTGCCGCTCGCCGATTCTCCCGCAGGCGAAGAAGCGGCTTCTTCGCACACAGAGCATTGTGGCGAGCGCAGGGAGCTCCTGAGAGCGGTTTGTGCCGAAAGAAGCCCGGGACCGGCACGTAGCTTCGGAGAGCTGCGTATCTGCGTCTTCTGCGTGTCTTGCCGCTCTACACTCAGCCAAAAGCTTTTCCACCATATCTTGCAAGGAGAAACTCTGCCAGGAAAGAAAACATCCAAAATCTTGTTCTAAAGCTTGCACGGAGGTCTGCAAAGAGTTTGGCAAGAATGAAAGGTAGTTGTCCAAAACTCGTTCTTTTCCAATAGAATAACCATGGAAAAGGCAGGAGAGTGGTAAAGTACTGTTTTCTCTAAGTCTGAAGGCTGCCCACACTGTGCCTGTGTGCTGCAGCTTGCATCTTCGCCTTTGGGAAGCTGCCGCTCGCCGATTCTCCCGGAGGCGAAGAAGAGGCTTCTTCGCACACAGAGCATTGTGGCGAGCGCAGGGAGCTCCTGAGAGCGGTTTGTGCCGAAAGAAGCCCGGGACCGGCACTTAGCTTCGGAGAGCTGCGTATCTGCGTCTTCTGCGTGTCTTGCCGCTCTACACTCAGCAAAAAGCTTTTCCACCATATCTTGCAAGGAGAAACTCTGCCAGGAAAGAAAACATCCAAGATCTTGTTCTAAAGCTTGCACGGGGGTCTGCAAAGAGTTTGGCAAGAATGAAAGGTAGTTGTCCAAAACTCGTTCTTTTCCAATAGAATAACCATGGAAAAGGCAGGAGAGTGGTAAAGTACTGTTTTCTCTAAGTCTGAATGCTGCCCACACTGTGCCTGTGTGCTGCAGCTTGCATCTTCGCCTTTGGGAAGCTGCCGCTCGCCGATTCTCCCGGAGGCGAAGAAGCGGCTTCTTCGCACACAGAACATTGTGGCGAGCGCAGGGAGCTCCTGAGAGCGGTTTGTGCCGAAAGAAGCCCGGGACCGGCACTTAGCTTCGGAGAGCTGCGTATCTGCGTCTTCTGCGTGTCTTGCCGCTCTACACTCAGCAAAAAGCTTTTCCACCATATCTTGCAAGGAGAAACTCTGCCAGGAAAGAAAACATCCAAAATCTTGTTCTAAAGCTTGCACGGGGGTCTGCAAAGAGTTTGGCAAGAATGAAAGGTAGTTGTCCAAAACTCGTTCTTTTCCAATAGAATAACCATGGAAAAGGCAGGAGAGTGGTAAAGTACTGTTTTCTCTAAGTCTGAAGGCTGCCCACACTGTGCCTGTGTGCTGCAGCTTGCATCTTCGCCTTTGGCAAGCTGCCGCTCGCCGATTCTCCCGGAGGCGAAGAAGCGGCTTCTTCGCACACAGAGCATTGTGGCGAGCGCAGGGAGCTCCTGAGAGCGGTTTGTGCCGAAAGAAGCCCGGGACCGGCACTTAGCTTCGGAGAGCTGCGTATCTGCGTCTTCTGCGTGTCTTGCCGCTCTACACTCAGCAAAAAGCTTTTCCAGCATATCTTGCAAGGAGAAACTCTGCCAGGAAAGAAAACATCCAAAATCTTGTTCTAAAGCTTGCACGGGGGTCTGCAAAGAGTTTGGCAAGAATGAAAGGTAGTTGTCCAAAACTCGTTCTTTTCCAATAGAATAACCATGGAAAAGGCAGGAGAGTGGTAAAGTACTGTTTTCTCTAAGTCTGAAGGCTGCCCACACTGTGCCTGTGTGCTGCAGCTTGCATCTTCGCCTTTGGGAAGCTGCCGCTCGCCGATTCTCCCGCAGGCGAAGAAGCGGCTTCTTCGCACACAGAGCATTGTGGCGAGCGCGGGGAGCTCCTGAGAGCGGTTTGTGCCGAAAGAAGCCCGGGACCGGCACTTAGCTTCGGAGAGCTGCGTATCTGCGTCTTCTGCGTGTCTTGCCGCTCTACACTCAGCAAAAAGCTTTTCCACCATATCTTGCAAGAAGAAACTCTGCCAGGAAAGAAAACATCCAAAATCTTGTTCTAAAGCTTGCACGGGGGTCTGCAAAGAGTTTGCCAATAATGAAAGGTAGTTGTCCAAAACTCGTTCTTTTCCAATAGAATAACCATGGAAAAGGCAGGAGAGTGGTAAAGTACTGTTTTCTCTAAGTCTGAAGTCTGCCCACACTGTGCCTGTGTGCTGCAGCTTGCATCTTCGCCTTTGGGAAGCTGCCGCTCGCCGATTCTCCCGCAGGCGAAGAAGCGGCTTCTTCGCACACAGAGCATTGTGGCGAGCGCAGGGAGCTCCTGAGAGCGGTTTGTGCCGAAAGAAGCCCGGGACCGGCACTTAGCTTCGGAGAGCTGCGTATCTGCGTCTTCTGCGTGTCTTGCCGCTCTACACTCAGCAAAAAGCTTTTCCACCATATCTTGCAAGGAGAAACTCTGCCAGGAAAGAAAACATCCAAAATCTTGTTCTAAAGCTTGCACGGAGGTCTGCAAAGAGTTTGGCAAGAATGAAAGGTAGTTGTCCAAAACTCGTTCTTTTCCAATAGAATAACCATGGAAAAGGCAGGAGAGTGGTAAAGTACTGTTTTCTCTAAGTCTGAAGGCTGCCCACACTGTGCCTGTGTGCTGCAGCTTGCATCTTCGCCTTTGGGAAGCTGCCGCTCGCCGATTCTCCCGCAGGCGAAGAAGCGGCTTCTTCGCACACAGAGCATTGTGGCGAGCGCAGGGAGCTCCTGAGAGCGGTTTGTGCCGAAAGAAGCCCGGGACCGGCACTTAGCTTCGGAGAGCTGCGTATCTGCGTCTTCTGCGTGTCTTGCCGCTCTACACTCAGCCAAAAGCTTTTCCACCATATCTTGCAAGGAGAAACTCTGCCAGGAAAGAAAACATCCAAAATCTTGTTCTAAAGCTTGCACGGGGGTCTGCAAAGAGTTTGGCAAGAATGAAAGGTAGTTGTCCAAAACTCGTTCTTTTCCAATAGAATAACCATGGAAAAGGCAGGAGAGTGGTAAAGTACTGTTTTCTCTAAGTCTGAAGGCTGCCCACACTGTGCCTGTGTGCTGCAGCTTGCATCTTCGCCTTTGGGAAGCTGCCGCTCGCCGATTCTCCCGGAGGCGAAGAAGAGGCTTCTTCGCACACAGAGCATTGTGGCGAGCGCAGGGAGCTCCTGAGAGCGGTTTGTGCCGAAAGAAGCCCGGGACCGGCACTTAGCTTCGGAGAGCTGCGTATCTGCGTCTTCTGCGTGTCTTGCCGCTCTACACTCAGCAAAAAGCTTTTCCACCATATCTTGCAAGGAGAAACTCTGCCAGGAAAGAAAACATCCAAGATCTTGTTCTAAAGCTTGCACGGGGGTCTGCAAAGAGTTTGGCAAGAATGAAAGGTAGTTGTCCAAAACTCGTTCTTTTCCAATAGAATAACCATGGAAAAGGCAGGAGAGTGGTAAAGTACTGTTTTCTCTAAGTCTGAATGCTGCCCACACTGTGCCTGTGTGCTGCAGCTTGCATCTTCGCCTTTGGGAAGCTGCCGCTCGCCGATTCTCCCGGAGGCGAAGAAGCGGCTTCTTCGCACACAGAGCATTGTGGCGAGCGCAGGGAGCTCCTGAGAGCGGTTTGTGCCGAAAGAAGCCCGGGACCGGCACTTAGCTTCGGAGAGCTGCGTATCTGCGTCTTCTGCGTGTCTTGCCGCTCTACACTCAGCCAAAAGCTTTTCCACCATATCTTGCAAGGAGAAACTCTGCCAGGAAAGAAAACATCCAAAATCTTGTTCTAAAGCTTGCACGCAGGTCTGCAAAGACTCTGGCAAGAATGATAGGTAGTTGTCCAAAACTCGTTCTTTTCCAATAGAATAACCATGGAAAAGGCAGGAGAGTGGTAAAGTACTGTTTTCTCTAAGTCTGAAGGCTGCCCACACTGTGCCTGTGTGCTGCAGCTTGCATCTTCGCCTTTGGGAAGCTGCCGCTCGCCGATTCTCCCGCAGGCGAAGAAGCGGCTTCTTCGCACACAGAGCATTGTGGCGAGCGCAGGGAGCTCCTGAGAGCGGTTTGTGCCGAAAGAAGCCCGGGACCGGCACTTAGCTTCGGAGAGCTGCGTATCTGCGTCTTCTGCGTGTCTTGCCGCTCTACACTCAGCAAAAAGCTTTTCCACCATATCTTGCAAGGAGAAACTCTGCCAGGAAAGAAAACATCCAAAATCTTGTTCTAAAGCTTGCACGGGGGTCTGCAAAGAGTTTGGCAAGAATGAAAGGTAGTTGTCCAAAACTCGTTCTTTTCCAATAGAATAACCATGGAAAAGGCAGGAGAGTGGTAAAGTACTGTTTTCTCTAAGTCTGAAGGCTGCCCATACTGTGCCTGTGTGCTGCAGCTTGCATCTTCGCCTTTGGGAAGCTGCCGCTCGCCGATTCTCCCGGAGGCGAAGAAGCGGCTTCTTCGCACACAGAGCATTGTGGCGAGCGCAGGGAGCTCCTGAGAGCGGTTTGTGCCGAAAGAAGCCCGGGACCGGCACTTAGCTTCGGAGAGCTGCGTATCTGCGTCTTCTGCGTGTCTTGCCGCTCTACACTCAGCAAAAAGCTTTTCCACCATATCTTGCAAGGAGAAACTCTGCCAGGAAAGAAAACATCCAAAATCTTGTTCTAAAGCTTGCACGGGGGTCTGCAAAGACTCTGGCAAGAATGATAGGTAGTTGTCCAAAACTCGTTCTTTTCCAATAGAATAACCATGGAAAAGGCAGGAGAGTGGTAAAGTACTGTTTTCTCTAAGTCTGAAGGCTGCCCACACTGTGCCTGTGTGCTGCAGCTTGCATCTTCGCCTTTGGGAAGCTGCCGCTCGCCGATTCTCCCGCAGGCGAAGAAGCGGCTTCTTCGCACACAGAGCATTGTGGCGAGCGCAGGGAGCTCCTGAGAGCGGTTTGTGCCGAAAGAAGCCCGGGACCGGCACTTAGCTTCGGAGAGCTGCGTATCTGCGTCTTCTGCGTGTCTTGCCGCTCTACACTCAGCCAAAAGCTTTTCCACCATATCTTGCAAGGAGAAACTCTGCCAGGAAAGAAAACATCCAAAATCTTGTTCTAAAGCTTGCACGGGGGTCTGCAAAGAGTTTGGCAAGAATGAAAGGTAGTTGTCCAAAACTCGTTCTTTTCCAATAGAATAACCATGGAAAAGGCAGGAGAGTGGTAAAGTACTGTTTTCTCTAAGTCTGAAGGCTGCCCATACTGTGCCTGTGTGCTGCAGCTTGCATCTTCGCCTTTGGGAAGCTGCCGCTCGCCGATTCTCCCGCAGGCGAAGAAGCGGCTTCTTCGCACACAGAGCATTGTGGCGAGCGCAGGGAGCTCCTGAGAGCGGTTTGTGCCGAAAGAAGCCCGGGACCGGCACTTAGCTTCGGAGAGCTGCGTATCTGCGTCTTCTGCGTGTCTTGCCGCTCTACACTCAGCCAAAAGCTTTTCCACCATATCTTGCAAGGAGAAACTCTGCCAGGAAAGAAAACATCCAAAATCTTGTTCTAAAGCTTGCACGGGGGTCTGCAAAGAGTTTGGCAAGAATGAAAGGTAGTTGTCCAAAACTCCTTCTTTTCCAATAGAATAACCATGGATAAGGCAGGAGAGTGGTAAAGTACTGTTTTCTCTAAGTCTGAAGGCTGCCCACACTGTGCCTGTTTGCTGCAGCTTGCATCTTCGCCTTTGGGAAGCTGCCGCTCGCCGATTCTCCCGGAGGCGAAGAAGCGGCTTCTTCGCACACAGAGCATTGTGGCGAGCGCAGGGAGCTCCTGAGAGCGGTTTGTGCCGAAAGAAGCCCGGGACCGGCACTTAGCTTCGGAGAGCTGCGTATCTGCGTCTTCTGCGTGTCTTGCCGCTCTACACTCAGCAAAAAGCTTTTCCACCATATCTTGCAAGGAGAAACTCTGCCAGGAAAGAAAACATCCAAAATCTTGTTCTAAAGCTTGCACGGGGGTCTGCAAAGAGTTTGGCAAGAATGAAAGGTAGTTGTCCAAAACTCGTTCTTTTCCAATAGAATAACCATGGAAAAGGCAGGAGAGTGGTAAAGTACTGTTTTCTCTAAGTCTGAAGGCTGCCCACACTGTGCCTGTGTGCTGCAGCTTGCATCTTCGCCTTTGGGAAGCTGCCGCTCGCCGATTCTCCCGGATGCGAAGAAGCGGCTTCTTCGCACACAGAGCATTGTGGCGAGCGCAGGGAGCTCCTGAGAGCGGTTTGTGCCGAAAGAAGCCCGGGACCGGCACTTAGCTTCGGAGAGCTGCGTATCTGCGTCTTCTGCGTGTCTTGCCGCTCTACACTCAGCAAAAAGCTTTTCCACCATATCTTGCAAGGAGAAACTCTGCCAGGAAAGAAAACATCCAAAATCTTGTTCTAAAGCTTGCACGCAGGTCTGCAAAGAGTTTGGCAAGAATGAAAGGTAGTTGTCCAAAACTCGTTCTTTTCCAATAGAATAACCATGGAAAAGGCAGGAGAGTGGTAAAGTACTGTTTTCTCTAAGTCTGAAGGCTGCCCACACTGTGCCTGTGTGCTGCAGCTTGCATCTTCGCCTTTGGGAAGCTGCCGCTCGCCGATTCTCCCGCAGGCGAAGAAGCGGCTTCTTCGCACACAGAGCATTGTGGCGAGCGCAGGGAGCTCCTGAGAGCGGTTTGTGCCGAAAGAAGCCCGGGACCGGCACTTAGCTTCGGAGAGCTGCGTATCTGCGTCTTCTGCGTGTCTTGCCGCTCTACACTCAGCCAAAAGCTTTTCCACCATATCTTGCAAGGAGAAACTCTGCCAGGAAAGAAAACATCCAAAATCTTGTTCTAAAGCTTGCACGGAGGTCTGCAAAGACTCTGGCAAGAATGAAAGGTAGTTGTCCAAAACTCGTTCTTTTCCAATAGAATAACCATGGAAAAGGCAGGAGAGTGGTAAAGTACTGTTTTCTCGAAGTCTGAAGGCTGCCCACACTGTGCCTGTGTGCTGCAGCTTGCATCTTCGCCTTTGGGAAGCTGCCGCTCGCCGATTCTCCCGGAGGCGAAGAAGCGGCTTCTTCGCACACAGAGCATTGTGGCGAGCGCAGGGAGCTCCTGAGAGCGGTTTGTGCCGAAAGAAGCCCGGGACCGGCACTTAGCTTCGGAGAGCTGCGTATCTGCGTCTTCTGTGTGTCTTGCCGCTCTACACTCAGCCAAAAGCTTTTCCACCATATCTTGCAAGGAGAAACTCTGCTAGGAAAGAAAACATCCAAAATCTTGTTCTAAAGCTTGCACGGGGGTCTGCAAAGAGTTTGGCAAGAATGAAAGGTAGTTGTCCAAAACTCGTTCTTTTCCAATAGAATAACCATGGAAAAGGCAGGAGAGTGGTAAAGTACTGTTTTCTCTAAGTCTGAAGGCTGCCCACACTGTGCCTGTGTGCTGCAGCTTGCATCTTCGCCTTTGGGAAGCTGCCGCTCGCCGATTCTCCCGCAGGCGAAGAAGCGGCTTCTTCGCACACAGAGCATTGTGGCGAGCGCAGGGAGCTCCTGAGAGCGGTTTGTGCCGAAAGAAGCCCGGGACCGGCACTTAGCTTCGGAGAGCTGCGTATCTGCGTCTTCTGCGTGTCTTGCCGCTCTACACTCAGCAAAAAGCTTTTCCACCATATCTTGCAAGGAGAAACTCTGCCAGGAAAGAAAACATCCAAAATCTTGTTCTAAAGCTTGCACGGGGGTCTGCAAAGAGTTTGGCAAGAATGAAAGGTAGTTGTCCAAAACTCGTTCTTTTCCAATAGAATAACCATGGAAAAGGCAGGAGAGTGGTAAAGTACTGTTTTCTCTAAGTCTGAAGGCTGCCCACACTGTGCCTGTGTGCTGCAGCTTGCATCTTCGCCTTTGGGAAGCTGCCGCTCGCCGATTCTCCCGCAGGCGAAGAAGCGGCTTCTTCGCACACAGAGCATTGTGGCGAGCGCAGGGAGCTCCTGAGAGCGGTTTGTGCCGAAAGAAGCCCGGGACCGGCACTTAGCTTCGGAGAGCTGCGTATCTGCGTCTTCTGCGTGTCTTGCCGCTCTACACTCAGCAAAAAGCTTTTCCACCATATCTTGCAAGGAGAAACTCTGCCAGGAAAGAAAACATCCAAAATCTTGTTCTAAAGCTTGCACGGGGGTCTGCAAAGAGTTTGGCAAGAATGAAAGGTAGTTGTCCAAAACTCGTTCTTTTCCAATAGAATAACCATGGAAAAGGCAGGAGAGTGGTAAAGTACTGTTTTCTCTAAGTCTGAAGGCTGCCCACACTGTGCCTGTGTGCTGCAGCTTGCATCTTCGCCTTTGGGAAGCTGCCGCTCGCCGATTCTCCCGGAGGCGAAGAAGCGGCTTCTTCGCACACAGAGCATTGTGGCGAGCGCAGGGAGCTCCTGAGAGCGGTTTGTGCCGAAAGAAGCCCGGGACCGGCACTTAGCTTCGGAGAGCTGCGTATCTGCGTCTTCTGCGTGTCTTGCCGCTCTACACTCAGCCAAAAGCTTTTCCACCATATCTTGCAAGGAGAAACTCTGCCAGGAAAGAAAACATCCAAAATCTTGTTCTAAAGCTTGCACGCAGGTCTGCAAAGAGTTTGGCAAGAATGAAAGGTAGTTGTCCAAAACTCGTTCTTTTCCAATAGAATAACCATGGAAAAGGCAGGAGAGTGGTAAAGTACTGTTTTCTCTAAGTCTGAAGGCTGCCCACACTGTGCCTGTGTGCTGCAGCTTGCATCTTTGCCTTTGGGAAGCTGCCGCTCGCCGATTCTCCCGGAGGCGAAGAAGCGGCTTCTTCGCACACAGAGCATTGTGGCGAGCGCAGGGAGCTCCTGAGAGCGGTTTGTGCCGAAAGAAGCCCGGGACCGGCACTTAGCTTCGGAGAGCTGCGTATCTGCGTCTTCTGCGTGTCTTGCCGCTCTACACTCAGCAAAAAGCTTTTCCACCATATCTTGCAAGGAGAAACTCTGCCAGGAAAGAAAACATCCAAAATCTTGTTCTAAAGCTTGCACGGGGGTCTGCAAAGAGTTTGGCAAGAATGAAAGGTAGTTGTCCAAAACTCGTTCTTTTCCAATAGAATAACCATGGAAAAGGCAGGAGAGTGGTAAAGTACTGTTTTCTCTAAGTCTGAAGGCTGCCCATACTGTGCCTGTGTGCTGCAGCTTGCATCTTCGCCTTTGGGAAGCTGCCGCTCGCCGATTCTCCCGCAGGCGAAGAAGCGGCTTCTTCGCACACAGAGCATTGTGGCGAGCGCAGGGAGCTCCTGAGAGCGGTTTGTGCCGAAAGAAGCCCGGGACCGGCACTTAGCTTCGGAGAGCTGCGTATCTGCGTCTTCTGCGTGTCTTGCCGCTCTACACTCAGCAAAAAGCTTTTCCACCATATCTTGCAAGGAGAAACTCTGCCAGGAAAGAAAACATCCAAAATCTTGTTCTAAAGCTTGCACGGGGGTCTGCAAAGAGTTTGGCAAGAATGAAAGGTAGTTGTCCAAAACTCGTTCTTTTCCAATAGAATAACCATGGATAAGGCAGGAGAGTGGTAAAGTACTGTTTTCTCTAAGTCTGAAGGCTGCCCACACTGTGCCTGTGTGCTGCAGCTTGCATCTTCGCCTTTGGGAAGCTGCCGCTCGCCGATTCTCCCGCAGGCGAAGAAGCGGCTTCTTCGCACACAGAGCATTGTGGCGAGCGCAGGGAGCTCCTGAGAGCGGTTTGTGCCGAAAGAAGCCCGGGACCGGCACTTAGCTTCGGAGAGCTGCGTATCTGCGTCTTCTGCGTGTCTTGCCGCTCTACACTCAGCAAAAAGCTTTTCCACCATATCTTGCAAGGAGAAACTCTGCCAGGAAAGAAAACATCCAAAATCTTGTTCTAAAGCTTGCACGGGGGTCTGCAAAGAGTTTGGCAAGAATGAAAGGTAGTTGTCCAAAACTCGTTCTTTTCCAATAGAATAACCATGGAAAAGGCAGGAGAGTGGTAAAGTACTGTTTTCTCTAAGTCTGAAGGCTGCCCACACTGTGCCTGTGTGCTGCAGCTTGCATCTTCGCCTTTGGGAAGCTGCCGCTCGCCGATTCTCCCGCAGGCGAAGAAGCGGCTTCTTCGCACACAGAGCATTGTGGCGAGCGCAGGGAGCTCCTGAGAGCGGTTTGTGCCGAAAGAAGCCCGGGACCGGCACTTAGCTTCGGAGAGCTGCGTATCTGCGTCTTCTGCGTGTCTTGCCGCTCTACACTCAGCAAAAAGCTTTTCCACCATATCTTGCAAGGAGAAACTCTGCCAGGAAAGAAAACATCCAAAATCTTGTTCTAAAGCTTGCACGGGGGTCTGCAAAGAGTTTGGCAAGAATGAAAGGTAGTTGTCCAAAACTCGTTCTTTTCCAATAGAATAACCATGGAAAAGGCAGGAGAGTGGTAAAGTACTGTTTTCTCTAAGTCTGAAGCCTGCCCACACTGTGCCTGTGTGCTGCAGCTTGCATCTTCGCCTTTGGGAAGCTGCCGCTCGCCGATTCTCCCGCAGGCGAAGAAGCGGCTTCTTCGCACACAGAGCATTGTGGCGAGCGCAGGGAGCTCCTGAGAGCGGTTTGTGCCGAAAGAAGCCCGGGACCGGCACTTAGCTTCGGAGAGCTGCGTATCTGCGTCTTCTGCGTGTCTTGCCGCTCTACACTCAGCAAAAAGCTTTTCCACCATATCTTGCAAGGAGAAACTCTGCCAGGAAAGAAAACATCCAAAATCTTGTTCTAAAGCTTGCACGGGGGTCTGCAAAGAGTTTGGCAAGAATGAAAGGTAGTTGTCCAAAACTCGTTCTTTTCCAATAGAATAACCATGGAAAAGGCAGGAGAGTGGTAAAGTACTGTTTTCTCTAAGTCTGAAGGCTGCCCACACTGTGCCTGTGTGCTGCAGCTTGCATCTTCGCCTTTGGGAAGCTGCCGCTCGCCGATTCTCCCGGAGGCGAAGAAGCGGCTTCTTCGCACACAGAGCATTGTGGCGAGCGCAGGGAGCTCCTGAGAGCGGTTTGTGCCGAAAGAAGCCCGGGACCGGCACTTAGCTTCGGAGAGCTGCGTATCTGCGTCTTCTGCGTGTCTTGCCGCTCTACACTCAGCCAAAAGCTTTTCCACCATATCTTGCAAGGAGAAACTCTGCCAGGAAAGAAAACATCCAAAATCTTGTTCTAAAGCTTGCACGCAGGTCTGCAAAGAGTTTGGCAAGAATGAAAGGTAGTTGTCCAAAACTCGTTCTTTTCCAATAGAATAACCATGGAAAAGGCAGGAGAGTGGTAAAGTACTGTTTTCTCTAAGTCTGAAGGCTGCCCACACTGTGCCTGTGTGCTGCAGCTTGCATCTTCGCCTTTGGGAAGCTGCCGCTCGCCGATTCTCCCGCAGGCGAAGAAGCGGCTTCTTCGCACACAGAGCATTGTGGCGAGCGCAGGGAGCTCCTGAGAGCGGTTTGTGCCGAAAGAAGCCCGGGACCGGCACTTAGCTTCGGAGAGCTGCGTATCTGCGTCTTCTGCGTGTCTTGCCGCTCTACACTCAGCAAAAAGCTTTTCCACCATATCTTGCAAGGAGAAACTCTGCCAGGAAAGAAAACATCCAAAATCTTGTTCTAAAGCTTGCACGGGGGTCTGCAAAGAGTTTGGCAAGAATGAAAGGTAGTTGTCCAAAACTCGTTCTTTTCCAATAGAATAACCATGGAAAAGGCAGGAGAGTGGTAAAGTACTGTTTTCTCTAAGTCTGAAGGCTGCCCACACTGTGCCTGTGTGCTGCAGCTTGCATCTTCGCCTTTGGGAAGCTGCCGCTCGCCGATTCTCCCGGAGGCGAAGAAGCGGCTTCTTCGCACACAGAGCATTGTGGCGAGCGCAGGGAGCTCCTGAGAGCGGTTTGTGCCGAAAGAAGCCCGGGACCGGCACTTAGCTTCGGAGAGCTGCGTATCTGCGTCTTCTGCGTGTCTTGCCGCTCTACACTCAGCCAAAAGCTTTTCCACCATATCTTGCAAGGAGAAACTCTGCCAGGAAAGAAAACATCCAAAATCTTGTTCTAAAGCTTGCACGCAGGTCTGCAAAGACTCTGGCAAGAATGAAAGGTAGTTGTCCAAAACTCGTTCTTTTCCAATAGAATAACCATGGAAAAGGCAGGAGAGTGGTAAAGTACTGTTTTCTCTAAGTCTGAAGGCTGCCCACACTGTGCCTGTGTGCTGCAGCTTGCATCTTCGCCTTTGGGAAGCTGCCGCTCGCCGATTCTCCCGGAGGCGAAGAAGCGGCTTCTTCGCACACAGAGCATTGTGGCGAGCGCAGGGAGCTCCTGAGAGCGGTTTGTGCCGAAAGAAGCCCGGGACCGGCACTTAGCTTCGGAGAGCTGCGTATCTGCGTCTTCTGCGTGTCTTGCCGCTCTACACTCAGCAAAAAGCTTTTCCACCATATCTTGCAAGGAGAAACTCTGCCAGGAAAGAAAACATCCAAAATCTTGTTCTAAAGCTTGCACGGGGGTCTGCAAAGAGTTTGGCAAGAATGAAAGGTAGTTGTCCAAAACTCGTTCTTTTCCAATAGAATAACCATGGAAAAGGCAGGAGAGTGGTAAAGTACTGTTTTCTCTAAGTCTGAAGGCTGCCCATACTGTGCCTGTGTGCTGCAGCTTGCATCTTCGCCTTTGGGAAGCTGCCGCTCGCCGATTCTCCCGCAGGCGAAGAAGCGGCTTCTTCGCACACAGAGCATTGTGGCGAGCGCAGGGAGCTCCTGAGAGCGGTTTGTGCCGAAAGAAGCCCGGGACCGGCACTTAGCTTCGGAGAGCTGCGTATCTGCGTCTTCTGCGTGTCTTGCCGCTCTACACTCAGCAAAAAGCTTTTCCACCATATCTTGCAAGGAGAAACTCTGCCAGGAAAGAAAACATCCAAAATCTTGTTCTAAAGCTTGCACGGGGGTCTGCAAAGAGTTTGGCAAGAATGAAAGGTAGTTGTCCAAAACTCGTTCTTTTCCAATAGAATAACCATGGATAAGGCAGGAGAGTGGTAAAGTACTGTTTTCTCTAAGTCTGAAGGCTGCCCACACTGTGCCTGTGTGCTGCAGCTTGCATCTTCGCCTTTGGGAAGCTGCCGCTCGCCGATTCTCCCGCAGGCGAAGAAGCGGCTTCTTCGCACACAGAGCATTGTGGCGAGCGCAGGGAGCTCCTGAGAGCGGTTTGTGCCGAAAGAAGCCCGGGACCGGCACTTAGCTTCGGAGAGCTGCGTATCTGCGTCTTCTGCGTGTCTTGCCGCTCTACACTCAGCAAAAAGCTTTTCCACCATATCTTGCAAGGAGAAACTCTGCCAGGAAAGAAAACATCCAAAATCTTGTTCTAAAGCTTGCACGGGGGTCTGCAAAGAGTTTGGCAAGAATGAAAGGTAGTTGTCCAAAACTCGTTCTTTTCCAATAGAATAACCATGGAAAAGGCAGGAGAGTGGTAAAGTACTGTTTTCTCTAAGTCTGAAGGCTGCCCACACTGTGCCTGTGTGCTGCAGCTTGCATCTTCGCCTTTGGGAAGCTGCCGCTCGCCGATTCTCCCGCAGGCGAAGAAGCGGCTTCTTCGCACACAGAGCATTGTGGCGAGCGCAGGGAGCTCCTGAGAGCGGTTTGTGCCGAAAGAAGCCCGGGACCGGCACTTAGCTTCGGAGAGCTGCGTATCTGCGTCTTCTGCGTGTCTTGCCGCTCTACACTCAGCAAAAAGCTTTTCCACCATATCTTGCAAGGAGAAACTCTGCCAGGAAAGAAAACATCCAAAATCTTGTTCTAAAGCTTGCACGCAGGTCTGCAAAGAGTTTGGCAAGAATGAAAGGTAGTTGTCCAAAACTCGTTCTTTTCCAATAGAATAACCATGGAAAAGGCAGGAGAGTGGTAAAGTACTGTTTTCTCTAAGTCTGAAGGCTGCCCACACTGTGCCTGTGTGCTGCAGCTTGCATCTTCGCCTTTGGGAAGCTGCCGCTCGCCGATTCTCCCGCAGGCGAACTCACTACTGAAGCGGCTTCTTCGCACACAGAGCATTGTGGCGAGCGCAGGGAGCTCCTGAGAGCGGTTTGTGCCGAAAGAAGCCCGGGACCGGCACTTAGCTTCGGAGAGCTGCGTATCTGCGTCTTCTGCGTGTCTTGCCGCTCTACACTCAGCCAAAAGCTTTTCCACCATATCTTGCAAGGAGAAACTCTGCCAGGAAAGAAAACATCCAAAATCTTGTTCTAAAGCTTGCACGGAGGTCTGCAAAGACTCTGGCAAGAATGAAAGGTAGTTGTCCAAAACTCGTTCTTTTCCAATAGAATAACCATGGAAAAGGCAGGAGAGTGGTAAAGTACTGTTTTCTCGAAGTCTGAAGGCTGCCCACACTGTGCCTGTGTGCTGCAGCTTGCATCTTCGCCTTTGGGAAGCTGCCGCTCGCCGATTCTCCCGGAGGCGCTTCTTCGCACACAGAGCATTGTGGCGAGCGCAGGGAGCTCCTGAGAGCGGTTTGTGCCGAAAGAAGCCCGGGACCGGCACTTAGCTTCGGAGAGCTGCGTATCTGCGTCTTCTGTGTGTCTTGCCGCTCTACACTCAGCCAAAAGCTTTTCCACCATATCTTGCAAGGAGAAACTCTGCTAGGAAAGAAAACATCCAAAATCTTGTTCTAAAGCTTGCACGGGGGTCTGCAAAGAGTTTGGCAAGAATGAAAGGTAGTTGTCCAAAACTCGTTCTTTTCCAATAGAATAACCATGGAAAAGGCAGGAGAGTGGTAAAGTACTGTTTTCTCTAAGTCTGAAGGCTGCCCACACTGTGCCTGTGTGCTGCAGCTTGCATCTTCGCCTTTGGGAAGCTGCCGCTCGCCGATTCTCCCGCAGGCGAAGAAGCGGCTTCTTCGCACACAGAGCATTGTGGCGAGCGCAGGGAGCTCCTGAGAGCGGTTTGTGCCGAAAGAAGCCCGGGACCGGCACTTAGCTTCGGAGAGCTGCGTATCTGCGTCTTCTGCGTGTCTTGCCGCTCTACACTCAGCCAAAAGCTTTTCCACCATATCTTGCATGGAGAAACTCTGCCAGGAAAGAAAACATCCAAAATCTTGTTCTAAAGCTTGCACGGGGGTCTGCAAAGAGTTTGGCAAGAATGAAAGGTAGTTGTCCAAAACTCGTTCTTTTCCAATAGAATAACCATGGAAAAGGCAGGAGAGTGGTAAAGTACTGTTTTCTCTTAGTCTGAATGCTGCCCACACTGTGCCTGTTTGCTGCAGCTTGCATCTTCGCCTTTGGGAAGCTGCCGCTCGCCGATTCTCCCGCAGGCGAAGAAGCGGCTTCTTCGCACACAGAGCATTGTGGCGAGCGCAGGGAGCTCCTGAGAGCGGTTTGTGCCGAAAGAAGCCCGGGACCGGCACTTAGCTTCGGAGAGCTGCGTATCTGCGTCTTCTGCGTGTCTTGCCGCTCTACACTCAGCAAAAAGCTTTTCCACCATATCTTGCAAGGAGAAACTCTGCCAGGAAAGAAAACATCCAAAATCTTGTTCTAAAGCTTGCACGGGGGTCTGCAAAGAGTTTGGCAAGAATGAAAGGTAGTTGTCCAAAACTCGTTCTTTTCCAATAGAATAACCATGGAAAAGGCAGGAGAGTGGTAAAGTACTGTTTTCTCTAAGTCTGAATGCTGCCCACACTGTGCCTGTGTGCTGCAGCTTGCATCTTCGCCTTTGGGAAGCTGCCGCTCGCCGATTCTCCCGCAGGCGAAGAAGCGGCTTCTTCGCACACAGAGCATTGTGGCGAGCGCAGGGAGCTCCTGAGAGCGGTTTGTGCCGAAAGAAGCCCGGGACCGGCACTTAGCTTCGGAGAGCTGCGTATCTGCGTCTTCTGCGTGTCTTGCCGCTCTACACTCAGCAAAAAGCTTTTCCACCATATCTTGCAAGGAGAAACTCTGCCAGGAAAGAAAACATCCAAAATCTTGTTCTAAAGCTTGCACGGGGGTCTGCAAAGAGTTTGGCAAGAATGAAAGGTAGTTGTCCAAAACTCGTTCTTTTCCAATAGAATAACCATGGAAAAGGCAGGAGAGTGGTAAAGTACTGTTTTCTCTAAGTCTGAATGCTGCCCACACTGTGCCTGTGTGCTGCAGCTTGCATCTTCGCCTTTGGGAAGCTGCCGCTCGCCGATTCTCCCGCAGGCGAAGAAGCGGCTTCTTCGCACACAGAGCATTGTGGCGAGCGCAGGGAGCTCCTGAGAGCGGTTTGTGCCGAAAGAAGCCCGGGACCGGCACTTAGCTTCGGAGAGCTGCGTATCTGCGTCTTCTGCGTGTCTTGCCGCTCTACACTCAGCAAAAAGCTTTTCCACCCCATATCTTGCAAGGAGAAACTCTGCCAGGAAAGAAAACATCCAAAATCTTGTTCTAAAGCTTGCACGGGGTCTGCAAAGAGTTTGGCAAGAATGAAAGGTAGTTGTCCAAAACTCGTTCTTTTCCAATAGAATAACCATGGAAAAGGCAGGAGAGTGGTAAAGTACTGTTTTCTCTAAGGTCTGAAGGCTGCCCACACTGTGCCTGTGTGCTGCAGCTTGCATCTTCGCCTTTGGGAAGCTGCCGCTCGCCGATTCTCCCGGAGGCGAAGAAGCGGCTTCTTCGCACACAGAGCATTGTGGCGAGCGCAGGGAGCTCCTGAGAGCGGTTTGTGCCGAAAGAACCCCGGGACCGGCACTTAGCTTCGGAGAGCTGCGTATCTGCGTCTTCTGCGTGTCTTGCCGCTCTACACTCAGCAAAAAGCTTTTCCACCATATCTTGCAAGGAGAAACTCTGCCAGAAAGAAAACATCCAAAATCTTGTTCTAAAGCTTGCACGGGGGTCTGCAAAGAGTTTGGCAAGAATGAAAGGTAGTTGTCCAAAACTCGTTCTTTTCCAATAGAATAACCATGGATAAGGCAGGAGAGTGGTAAAGTACTGTTTTCTCTAAGTCTGAAGGCTGCCCACACTGTGCCTGTGTGCTGCAGCTTGCATCTTCGCCTTTGGGAAGCTGCCGCTCGCCGATTCTCCCGGAGGCGAAGAAGCGGCTTCTTCGCACACAGAGCATTGTGGCGAGCGCAGGGAGCTCCTGAGAGCGGTTTGTGCCGAAAGAAGCCCGGGACCGGCACTTAGCTTCGGAGAGCTGCGTATCTGCGTCTTCTGCGTGTCTTGCCGCTCTACACTCAGCAAAAAGCTTTTCCACCATATCTTGCAAGGAGAAACTCTGCCAGGAAAGAAAAACATCCAAAATCTTGTTTCTAAAGCTTGCACGGGGGTCTGCAAAGAGTTTGGCAAGAATGAAAGGTAGTTGTCCAAAACTCGTTCTTTTCCAATAGAATAACCATGGATAAGGCAGGAGAGTGGTAAAGTACTGTTTTCTCTAAGTCTGAAGGCTGCCCACACTGTGCCTGTGTGCTGCAGCTTGCATCTTCGCCTTTGGGAAGCTGCCGCTCGCCGATTCTCCCGGAGGCGAAGAAGCGGCTTCTTCGCACACAGAGCATTGTGGCGAGCGCAGGGAGCTCCTGAGAGCGGTTTGTGCCGAAAGAAGCCCGGGACCGGCACTTAGCTTCGGAGAGCTGCGTATCTGCGTCTTCTGCGTGTCTTGCCGCTCTACACTCAGCCAAAAGCTTTTCCACCATATCTTGCAAGGAGAAACTCTGCCAGGAAAGAAAACATCCAAAATCTTGTTCTAAAGCTTGCACGCAGGTCTGCAAAGACTCTGGCAAGAATGAAAGGTAGTTGTCCAAAACTCGTTCTTTTCCAATAGAATAACCATGGATAAGGCAGGAGAGTGGTAAAGTACTGTTTTCTCTAAGTCTGAAGGCTGCCCACACTGTGCCTGTGTGCTGCAGCTTGCATCTTCGCCTTTGGGAAGCTGCCGCTCGCCGATTCTCCCGCAGGCGAAGAAGCGGCTTCTTCGCACACAGAGCATTGTGGCGAGCGCAGGGAGCTCCTGAGAGCGGTTTGTGCCGAAAGAAGCCCGGGACCGGCACTTAGCTTCGGAGAGCTGCGTATCTGCGTCTTCTGCGTGTCTTGCCGCTCTACACTCAGCCAAAAGCTTTTCCACCATATCTTGCAAGGAGAAACTCTGCCAGGAAAGAAAACATCCAAAATCTTGTTCTAAAGCTTGCACGGGGTCTGCAAAGAGTTTGGCAAGAATGAAAGGTAGTTGTCCAAAACTCGTTCTTTTCCAATAGAATAACCATGGAAAAGGCAGGAGAGTGGTAAAGTACTGTTTTCTCTAAGTCTGAATGCTGCCCACACTGTGCCTGTGTGCTGCAGCTTGCATCTTCGCCTTTGGGAAGCTGCCGCTCGCCGATTCTCCCGCAGGCGAAGAAGCGGCTTCTTGGCACACAGAGCATTGTGGCGAGCGCAGGGAGCTCCTGAGAGCGGTTTGTGCCGAAAGAAGCCCGGGACCGGCACTTAGCTTCGGAGAGCTGCGTATCTGCGTCTTCTGCGTGTCTTGCCGCTCTACACTCAGCAAAAAGGCTTTTCCACCATATCTTGCAAGGAGAAACTCTGCCAGGAAAGAAAACATCCAAAATCTTGTTCTAAAGCTTGCACGGGGGTCTGCAAAGAGTTTGGCAAGAATGAAAGGTAGTTGTCCAAAACTCGTTCTTTTCCAATAGAATAACCATGGAAAAGGCAGGAGAGTGGTAAAGTACTGTTTTCTCTAAGTCTGAAGGCTGCCCACACTGTGCCTGTGTGCTGCAGCTTGCATCTTCGCCTTTGGGAAGCTGCCGCTCGCCGATTCTCCCGGAGGCGAAGAAGCGGCTTCTTCGCACACAGAGCATTGTGGCGAGCGCAGGGAGCTCCTGAGAGCGGTTTGTGCCGAAAGAAGCCCGGGACCGGCACTTAGCTTCGGAGAGCTGCGTATCTGCGTCTTCTGCGTGTCTTGCCGCTCTACACTCAGCAAAAAGCTTTTCCACCATATCTTGCAAGGAGAAACTCTGCCAGGAAAGAAAACATCCAAAATCTTGTTCTAAAGCTTGCACGCAGGTCTGCAAAGAGTTTGGCAAGAATGAAAGGTAGTTGTCCAAAACTCGTTCTTTTCCAATAGAATAACCATGGAAAAGGCAGGAGAGTGGTAAAGTACTGTTTTCTCTAAGTCTGAAGGCTGCCCACACTGTGCCTGTGTGCTGCAGCTTGCATCTTCGCCTTTGGGAAGCTGCCGCTCGCCGATTCTCCCGCAGGCGAAGAAGCGGCTTCTTCGCACACAGAGCATTGTGGCGAGCGCAGGGAGCTCCTGAGAGCGGTTTGTGCCGAAAGAAGCCCGGGACCGGCACTTAGCTTCGGAGAGCTGCGTATCTGCGTCTTCTGCGTGTCTTGCCGCTCTACACTCAGCAAAAAGCTTTCCACCATATCTTGCAAGGAGAAACTCTGCCAGGAAAGAAAACATCCAAAATCTTGTTCTAAAGCTTGCACGGGGGTCTGCAAAGAGTTTGGCAAGAATGAAAGGTAGTTGTCCAAAACTCGTTCTTTTCCAATAGAATAACCATGGAAAAGGCAGGAGAGTGGTAAAGTACTGTTTTCTCTAAGTCTGAAGGCTGCCCACACTGTGCCTGTGTGCTGCAGCTTGCATCTTCGCCTTTGGGAAGCTGCCGCTCGCCGATTCTCCCGCAGGCGAAGAAGCGGCTTCTTCGCACACAGAGCATTGTGGCGAGCGCAGGGAGCTCCTGAGAGCGGTTTGTGCCGAAAGAAGCCCGGGACCGGCACTTAGCTTCGGAGAGCTGCGTATCTGCGTCTTCTGCGTGTCTTGCCGCTCTACACTCAGCAAAAGCTTTTCCACCATATCTTGCAAGGAGAAACTCTGCCAGGAAAGAAAACATCCAAAATCTTGTTCTAAAGCTTGCACGGGGGTCTGCAAAGAGTTTGGCAAGAATGAAAGGTAGTTGTCCAAAACTCGTTCTTTTCCAATAGAATAACCATGGAAAAGGCAGGAGAGTGGTAAAGTACTGTTTTCTCTAAGTCTGAAGGCTGCCCACACTGTGCCTGTGTGCTGCAGCTTGCATCTTCGCCTTTGGGAAGCTGCCGCTCGCCGATTCTCCCGGAGGCGAAGAAGCGGCTTCTTCGCACACAGAGCATTGTGGCGAGCGCAGGGAGCTCCTGAGAGCGGTTTGTGCCGAAAGAAGCCCGGGACCGGCACTTAGCTTCGGAGAGCTGCGTATCTGCGTCTTCTGCGTGTCTTGCCGCTCTACACTCAGCAAAAAGCTTTTCCACCATATCTTGCAAGGAGAAACTCTGCCAGGAAAGAAAACATCCAAAATCTTGTTCTAAAGCTTGCACGGGGGTCTGCAAAGAGTTTGGCAAGAATGAAAGGTAGTTGTCCAAAACTCGTTCTTTTCCAATAGAATAACCATGGAAAAGGCAGGAGAGTGGTAAAGTACTGTTTTCTCTAAGTCTGAAGGCTGCCCACACTGTGCCTGTGTGCTGCAGCTTGCATCTTCGCCTTTGGGAAGCTGCCGCTCGCCGATTCTCCCGGAGGCGAAGAAGCGGCTTCTTCGCACACAGAGCATTGTGGCGAGCGCAGGGAGCTCCTGAGAGCGGTTTGTGCCGAAAGAAGCCCGGGACCGGCACTTAGCTTCGGAGAGCTGCGTATCTGCGTCTTCTGCGTGTCTTGCCGCTCTACACTCAGCAAAAAGCTTTTCCACCATATCTTGCAAGGAGAAACTCTGCCAGGAAAGAAAACATCCAAAATCTTGTTCTAAAGCTTGCACGCAGGTCTGCAAAGAGTTTGGCAAGAATGAAAGGTAGTTGTCCAAAACTCGTTCTTTTCCAATAGAATAACCATGGAAAAGGCAGGAGAGTGGTAAAGTACTGTTTTCTCTAAGTCTGAAGGCTGCCCACACTGTGCCTGTGTGCTGCAGCTTGCATCTTCGCCTTTGGGAAGCTGCCGCTCGCCGATTCTCCCGCAGGCGAAGAAGCGGCTTCTTCGCACACAGAGCATTGTGGCGAGCGCAGGGAGCTCCTGAGAGCGGTTTGTGCCGAAAGAAGCCCGGGACCGGCACTTAGCTTCGGAGAGCTGCGTATCTGCGTCTTCTGCGTGTCTTGCCGCTCTACACTCAGCAAAAAGCTTTTCCACCATATCTTGCAAGGAGAAACTCTGCCAGGAAAGAAAACATCCAAAATCTTGTTCTAAAGCTTGCACGGGGGTCTGCAAAGAGTTTGGCAAGAATGAAAGGTAGTTGTCCAAAACTCGTTCTTTTCCAATAGAATAACCATGGAAAAGGCAGGAGAGTGGTAAAGTACTGTTTTCTCTAAGTCTGAAGGCTGCCCACACTGTGCCTGTGTGCTGCAGCTTGCATCTTCGCCTTTGGGAAGCTGCCGCTCGCCGATTCTCCCGCAGGCGAAGAAGCGGCTTCTTCGCACACAGAGCATTGTGGCGAGCGCAGGGAGCTCCTGAGAGCGGTTTGTGCCGAAAGAAGCCCGGGACCGGCACTTAGCTTCGGAGAGCTGCGTATCTGCGTCTTCTGCGTGTCTTGCCGCTCTACACTCAGCAAAAAGCTTTTCCACCATATCTTGCAAGGAGAAACTCTGCCAGGAAAGAAAACATCCAAAATCTTGTTCTAAAGCTTGCACGGGGGTCTGCAAAGAGTTTGGCAAGAATGAAAGGTAGTTGTCCAAAACTCGTTCTTTTCCAATAGAATAACCATGGAAAAGGCAGGAGAGTGGTAAAGTACTGTTTTCTCTAAGTCTGAAGGCTGCCCATACTGTGCCTGTGTGCTGCAGCTTGCATCTTCGCCTTTGGGAAGCTGCCGCTCGCCGATTCTCCCGCAGGCGAAGAAGCGGCTTCTTCGCACACAGAGCATTGTGGCGAGCGCAGGGAGCTCCTGAGAGCGGTTTGTGCCGAAAGAAGCCCGGGACCGGCACTTAGCTTCGGAGAGCTGCGTATCTGCGTCTTCTGCGTGTCTTGCCGCTCTACACTCAGCAAAAAGCTTTTCCACCATATCTTGCAAGGAGAAACTCTGCCAGGAAAGAAAACATCCAAAATCTTGTTCTAAAGCTTGCACGGGGGTCTGCAAAGAGTTTGGCAAGAATGAAAGGTAGTTGTCCAAAACTCGTTCTTTTCCAATAGAATAACCATGGATAAGGCAGGAGAGTGGTAAAGTACTGTTTTCTCTAAGTCTGAAGGCTGCCCACACTGTGCCTGTGTGCTGCAGCTTGCATCTTCGCCTTTGGGAAGCTGCCGCTCGCCGATTCTCCCGGAGGCGAAGAAGCGGCTTCTTCGCACACAGAGCGTTGTGGCGAGCGCAGGGAGCTCCTGAGAGCGGTTTGTGCCGAAAGAAGCCCGGGACCGGCACTTAGCTTCGGAGAGCTGCGTATCTGCGTCTTCTGTGTGTCTTGCCGCTCTACACTCAGCCAAAAGCTTTTCCACCATATCTTGCAAGGAGAAACTCTGCTAGGAAAGAAAACATCCAAAATCTTGTTCTAAAGCTTGCACGGGGGTCTGCAAAGAGTTTGGCAAGAATGAAAGGTAGTTGTCCAAAACTCGTTCTTTTCCAATAGAATAACCATGGAAAAGGCAGGAGAGTGGTAAAGTACTGTTTTCTCTAAGTCTGAAGGCTGCCCACACTGTGCCTGTGTGCTGCAGCTTGCATCTTCGCCTTTGGGAAGCTGCCGCTCGCCGATTCTCCCGCAGGCGAAGAAGCGGCTTCTTCGCACACAGAGCATTGTGGCGAGCGCAGGGAGCTCCTGAGAGCGGTTTGTGCCGAAAGAAGCCCGGGACCGGCACTTAGCTTCGGAGAGCTGCGTATCTGCGTCTTCTGCGTGTCTTGCCGCTCTACACTCAGCAAAAAGCTTTTCCACCATATCTTGCAAGGAGAAACTCTGCCAGGAAAGAAAACATCCAAAATCTTGTTCTAAAGCTTGCACGGGGGTCTGCAAAGAGTTTGGCAAGAATGAAAGGTAGTTGTCCAAAACTCGTTCTTTTCCAATAGAATAACCATGGAAAAGGCAGGAGAGTGGTAAAGTACTGTTTTCTCTAAGTCTGAAGGCTGCCCACACTGTGCCTGTGTGCTGCAGCTTGCATCTTCGCCTTTGCGAAGCTGCCGCTCGCCGATTCTCCCGCAGGCGAAGAAGCGGCTTCTTCGCACACAGAGCATTGTGGCGAGCGCAGGGAGCTCCTGAGAGCGGTTTGTGCCGAAAGAAGCCCGGGACCGGCACTTAGCTTCGGAGAGCTGCGTATCTGCGTCTTCTGCGTGTCTTGCCGCTCTACACTCAGCAAAAAGCTTTTCCACCATATCTTGCAAGGAGAAACTCTGCCAGGAAAGAAAACATCCAAAATCTTGTTCTAAAGCTTGCACGGGGGTCTGCAAAGAGTTTGGCAAGAATGAAAGGTAGTTGTCCAAAACTCGTTCTTTTCCAATAGAATAACCATGGAAAAGGCAGGAGAGTGGTAAAGTACTGTTTTCTCTAAGTCTGAAGGCTGCCCACACTGTGCCTGTGTGCTGCAGCTTGCATCTTCGCCTTTGGGAAGCTGCTGCTCACCGATTCTCCCGGAGGCGAAGAAGCGGCTTCTTCACACACAGAGCATTGTGGCGAGCGCAGGGAGCTCCTGAGAGCGGTTTGTGCCGAAAGAAGCCCGGGACCGGCACTTAGCTTCGGAGAGCTGCGTATCTGCGTCTTCTGCGTGTCTTGCCGCTCTACACTCAGCCAAAAGCTTTTCCACCATATCTTGCAAGGAGAAACTCTGCCAGGAAAGAAAACATCCAAAATCTTGTTCTAAAGCTTGCACGGGGGTCTGCAAAGAGTTTGGCAAGAATGAAAGGTAGTTGTCCAAAACTCGTTCTTTTCCAATAGAATAACCATGGAAAAGGCAGGAGAGTGGTAAAGTACTGTTTTCTCTAAGTCTGAAGGCTGCCCACACTGTGCCTGTGTGCTGCAGCTTGCATCTTCGCCTTTGGGAAGCTGCCGCTCGCCGATTCTCCCGCAGGCGAAGAAGCGGCTTCTTCGCACACAGAGCATTGTGGCGAGCGCAGGGAGCTCCTAAGAGCGGTTTGTGCCGAAAGAAGCCCGGGACCGGCACTTAGCTTCGGAGAGCTGCGTATCTGCGTCTTCTGCGTGTCTTGCCGCTCTACACTCAGCCAAAAGCTTTTCCACCATATCTTGCAAGGAGAAACTCTGCCAGGAAAGAAAACATCCAAAATCTTGTTCTAAAGCTTGCACGCAGGTCTGCAAAGACTCTGGCAAGAATGAAAGGTAGTTGTCCAAAACTCGTTCTTTTCCAATAGAATAACCATGGAAAAGGCAGGAGAGTGGTAAAGTACTGTTTTCTCTAAGTCTGAAGGCTGCCCACACTGTGCCTGTGTGCTGCAGCTTGCATCTTCGCCTTTGGGAAGCTGCCGCTCGCCGATTCTCCCGCAGGCGAAGAAGCGGCTTCTTCGCACACAGAGCATTGTGGCGAGCGCAGGGAGCTCCTGAGAGCGGTTTGTGCCGAAAGAAGCCCGGGACCGGCACTTAGCTTCGGAGAGCTGCGTATCTGCGTCTTCTGCGTGTCTTGCCGCTCTACACTCAGCAAAAAGCTTTTCCACCATATCTTGCAAAGAGAAACTCTGCCAGGAAAGAAAACATCCAAAATCTTGTTCTAAAGCTTGCACGGGGGTCTGCAAAGAGTTTGGCAAGAATGAAAGGTAGTTGTCCAAAACTCGTTCTTTTCCAATAGAATAACCATGGAAAAGGCAGGAGAGTGGTAAAGTACTGTTTTCTCTAAGTCTGAATGCTGCCCACACTGTGCCTGTTTGCTGCAGCTTGCATCTTCGCCTTTGGGAAGCTGCCGCTCGCCGATTCTCCCGGAGGCGAAGAAGCGGCTTCTTCGCACACAGAGCATTGTGGCGAGCGCAGGGAGCTCCTGAGAGCGGTTTGTGCCGAAAGAAGCCCGGGACCGGCACTTAGCTTCGGAGAGCTGCGTATCTGCGTCTTCTGCGTGTCTTGCCGCTCTACACTCAGCCAAAAGCTTTTCCACCATATCTTGCAAGGAGAAACTCTGCCAGGAAAGAAAACATCCAAAATCTTGTTCTAAAGCTTGCACGCAGGTCTGCAAAGAGTTTGGCAAGAATGAAAGGTAGTTGTCCAAAACTCGTTCTTTTCCAATAGAATAACCATGGAAAAGGCAGGAGAGTGGTAAAGTACTGTTTTCTCTAAGTCTGAAGGCTGCCCACACTGTGCCTGTGTGCTGCAGCTTGCATCTTCGCCTTTGCGAAGCTGCCGCTCGCCGATTCTCCCGGAGGCGAAGAAGCGGCTTCTTCGCACACAGAGCATTGTGGCGAGCGCAGGGAGCTCCTGAGAGCGGTTTGTGCCGAAAGAAGCCCGGGACCGGCACTTAGCTTCGGAGAGCTGCGTATCTGCGTCTTCTGCGTGTCTTGCCGCTCTACACTCAGCAAAAAGCTTTTCCACCATATCTTGCAAGGAGAAACTCTGCCAGGAAAGAAAACATCCAAAATCTTGTTCTAAAGCTTGCACGCAGGTCTGCAAAGAGTTTGGCAAGAATGAAAGGTAGTTGTCCAAAACTCGTTCTTTTCCAATAGAATAACCATGGATAAGGCAGGAGAGTGGTAAAGTACTGTTTTCTCTAAGTCTGAAGGCTGCCCACACTGTGCCTGTGTGCTGCAGCTTGCATCTTCGCCTTTGGGAAGCTGCCGCTCGCCGATTCTCCCGGAGGCGAAGAAGCGGCTTCTTCGCACACAGAGCATTGTGGCGAGCGCAGGGAGCTCCTGAGAGCGGTTTGTGCCGAAAGAAGCCCGGGACCGGCACTTAGCTTCGGAGAGCTGCGTATCTGCGTCTTCTGCGTGTCTTGCCGCTCTACACTCAGCCAAAAGCTTTTCCACCATATCTTGCAAGGAGAAACTCTGCCAGGAAAGAAAACATCCAAAATCTTGTTCTAAAGCTTGCACGCAGGTCTGCAAAGACTCTGGCAAGAATGAAAGGTAGTTGTCCAAAACTCGTTCTTTTCCAATAGAATAACCATGGAAAAGGCAGGAGAGTGGTAAAGTACTGTTTTCTCTAAGTCTGAAGGCTGCCCACACTGTGCCTGTGTGCTGCAGCTTGCATCTTCGCCTTTGGGAAGCTGCCGCTCGCCGATTCTCCCGCAGGCGAAGAAGCGGCTTCTTCGCACACAGAGCATTGTGGCGAGCGCAGGGAGCTCCTGAGAGCGGTTTGTGCCGAAAGAAGCCCGGGACCGGCACTTAGCTTCGGAGAGCTGCGTATCTGCGTCTTCTGCGTGTCTTGCCGCTCTACACTCAGCCAAAAGCTTTTCCACCATATCTTGCAAGGAGAAACTCTGCCAGGAAAGAAAACATCCAAAATCTTGTTCTAAAGCTTGCACGGGGGTCTGCAAAGAGTTTGGCAAGAATGAAAGGTAGTTGTCCAAAACTCGTTCTTTTCCAATAGAATAACCATGGAAAAGGCAGGAGAGTGGTAAAGTACTGTTTTCTCTAAGTCTGAAGGCTGCCCACACTGTGCCTGTGTGCTGCAGCTTGCATCTTCGCCTTTGGGAAGCTGCCGCTCGCCGATTCTCCCGGAGGCGAAGAAGCGGCTTCTTCGCACACAGAGCATTGTGGCGAGCGCAGGGAGCTCCTGAGAGCGGTTTGTGCCGAAAGAAGCCCGGGACCGGCACTTAGCTTCGGAGAGCTGCGTATCTGCGTCTTCTGTGTGTCTTGCCGCTCTACACTCAGCAAAAAGCTTTTCCACCATATCTTGCAAGGAGAAACTCTGCCAGGAAAGAAAACATCCAAAATCTTGTTCTAAAGCTTGCACGGGGGTCTGCAAAGAGTTTGGCAAGAATGAAAGGTAGTTGTCCAAAACTCGTTCTTTTCCAATAGAATAACCATGGAAAAGGCAGGAGAGTGGTAAAGTACTGTTTTCTCTAAGTCTGAATGCTGCCCACACTGTGCCTGTGTGCTGCAGCTTGCATCTTCGCCTTTGGGAAGCTGCCGCTCGCCGATTCTCCCGCAGGCGAAGAAGCGGCTTCTTGGCACACAGAGCATTGTGGCGAGCGCAGGGAGCTCCTGAGAGCGGTTTGTGCCGAAAGAAGCCCGGGACCGGCACTTAGCTTCGGAGAGCTGCGTATCTGCGTCTTCTGCGTGTCTTGCCGCTCTACACTCAGCAAAAAGCTTTTCCACCATATCTTGCAAGGAGAAACTCTGCCAGGAAAGAAAACATCCAAAATCTTGTTCTAAAGCTTGCACGGGGGTCTGCAAAGAGTTTGGCAAGAATGAAAGGTAGTTGTCCAAAACTCGTTCTTTTCCAATAGAATAACCATGGAAAAGGCAGGAGAGTGGTAAAGTACTGTTTTCTCTAAGTCTGAAGGCTGCCCACACTGTGCCTGTGTGCTGCAGCTTGCATCTTCGCCTTTGGGAAGCTGCCGCTCGCCGATTCTCCCGCAGGCGAAGAAGCGGCTTCTTCGCACACAGAGCGTTGTGGCGAGCGCAGGGAGCTCCTGAGAGCGGTTTGTGCCGAAAGAAGCCCGGGACCGGCACTTAGCTTCGGAGAGCTGCGTATCTGCGTCTTCTGCGTGTCTTGCCGCTCTACACTCAGCAAAAAGCTTTTCCACCATATCTTGCAAGGAGAAACTCTGCCAGGAAAGAAAACATCCAAAATCTTGTTCTAAAGCTTGCACGCAGGTCTGCAAAGAGTTTGGCAAGAATGAAAGGTAGTTGTCCAAAACTCGTTCTTTTCCAATAGAATAACCATGGAAAAGGCAGGAGAGTGGTAAAGTACTGTTTTCTCTAAGTCTGAAGGCTGCCCACACTGTGCCTGTGTGCTGCAGCTTGCATCTTCGCCTTTGGGAAGCTGCCGCTCGCCGATTCTCCCGCAGGCGAAGAAGCGGCTTCTTCGCACACAGAGCATTGTGGCGAGCGCAGGGAGCTCCTGAGAGCGGTTTGTGCCGAAAGAAGCCCGGGACCGGCACTTAGCTTCGGAGAGCTGCGTATCTGCGTCTTCTGCGTGTCTTGCCGCTCTACACTCAGCAAAAAGCTTTTCCACCATATCTTGCAAGGAGAAACTCTGCCAGGAAAGAAAACATCCAAAATCTGGTTCTAAAGCTTGCACGGGGGTCTGCAAAGAGTTTGGCAAGAATGAAAGGTAGTTGTCCAAAACTCGTTCTTTTCCAATAGAATAACCATGGAAAAGGCAGGAGAGTGGTAAAGTACTGTTTTCTCTAAGTCTGAAGGCTGCCCACACTGTGCCTGTGTGCTGCAGCTTGCATCTTCGCCTTTGGGAAGCTGCCGCTCGCCGATTCTCCCGCAGGCGAAGAAGCGGCTTCTTGGCACACAGAGCATTGTGGCGAGCGCAGGGAGCTCCTGAGAGCGGTTTGTGCCGAAAGAAGCCCGGGACCGGCACTTAGCTTCGGAGAGCTGCGTATCTGCGTCTTCTGCGTGTCTTGCCGCTCTACACTCAGCAAAAAGCTTTTCCACCATATCTTGCAAGGAGAAACTCTGCCAGGAAAGAAAACATCCAAAATCTTGTTCTAAAGCTTGCACGGGGGTCTGCAAAGAGTTTGGCAAGAATGAAAGGTAGTTGTCCAAAACTCGTTCTTTTCCAATAGAATAACCATGGAAAAGGCAGGAGAGTGGTAAAGTACTGTTTTCTCTAAGTCTGAAGGCTGCCCACACTGTGCCTGTGTGCTGCAGCTTGCATCTTCGCCTTTGGGAAGCTGCCGCTCGCCGATTCTCCCGGAGGCGAAGAAGCGGCTTCTTCGCACACAGAGCATTGTGGCGAGCGCAGGGAGCTCCTGAGAGCGGTTTGTGCCGAAAGAAGCCCGGGACCGGCACTTAGCTTCGGAGAGCTGCGTATCTGCGTCTTCTGCGTGTCTTGCCGCTCTACACTCAGCCAAAAGCTTTTCCACCATATCTTGCAAGGAGAAACTCTGCCAGGAAAGAAAACATCCAAAATCTTGTTCTAAAGCTTGCACGGGGGTCTGCAAAGAGTTTGGCAAGAATGAAAGGTAGTTGTCCAAAACTCGTTCTTTTCCAATAGAATAACCATGGAAAAGGCAGGAGAGTGGTAAAGTACTGTTTTCTCTAAGTCTGAAGGCTGCCCACACTGTGCCTGTGTGCTGCAGCTTGCATCTTCGCCTTTGGGAAGCTGCCGCTCGCCGATTCTCCCGGAGGCGAAGAAGCGGCTTCTTCGCACACAGAGCATTGTGGCGAGCGCAGGGAGCTCCTGAGAGCGGTTTGTGCCGAAAGAAGCCCGGGACCGGCACTTAGCTTCGGAGAGCTGCGTATCTGCGTCTTCTGCGTGTCTTGCCGCTCTACACTCAGCAAAAAGCTTTTCCACCATATCTTGCAAGGAGAAACTCTGCCAGGAAAGAAAACATCCAAAATCTTGTTCTAAAGCTTGCACGGGGGTCTGCAAAGAGTTGGGCAAGAATGAAAGGTAGTTGTCCAAAACTCGTTCTTTTCCAATAGAATAACCATGGAAAAGGCAGGAGAGTGGTAAAGTACTGTTTTCTCTAAGTCTGAAGGCTGCCCACACTGTGCCTGTGTGCTGCAGGTTGCATCTTCGCCTTTGGGAAGCTGCCGCTCGCCGATTCTCCCGCAGGCGAAGAAGCGGCTTCTTCGCACACAGAGCATTGTGGCGAGCGCAGGGAGCTCCTGAGAGCGGTTTGTGCCGAAAGAAGCCCGGGACCGGCACTTAGCTTCGGAGAGCTGCGTATCTGCGTCTTCTGCGTGTCTTGCCGCTCTACACTCAGCCAAAAGCTTTTCCACCATATCTTGCAAGGAGAAACTCTGCCAGGAAAGAAAACATCCAAAATCTTGTTCTAAAGCTTGCACGGGGGTCTGCAAAGACTCTGGCAAGAATGAAAGGTAGTTGTCCAAAACTCGTTCTTTTCCAATAGAATAACCATGGAAAAGGCAGGAGAGTGGTAAAGTACTGTTTTCTCTAAGTCTGAAGGCTGCCCACACTGTGCCTGTGTGCTGCAGCTTGCATCTTCGCCTTTGGGAAGCTGCCGCTCGCCGATTCTCCCGCAGGCGAAGAAGCGGCTTCTTCGCACACAGAGCATTGTGGCGAGCGCAGGGAGC
This sequence comes from Molothrus aeneus, assembly GCF_037042795.1. Lineage (NCBI taxonomy): Eukaryota > Metazoa > Chordata > Aves > Passeriformes > Icteridae > Molothrus > Molothrus aeneus. Next base: position 385,357 of record NW_027099237.1, read on the forward strand.
TCCTGAGAGCGGTTTGTGCCGAAAGAAGCCCGGGACCGGCACTTAGCTTCGGAGAGCTGCGTATCTGCGTCTTCTGCGTGTCTTGCCGCTCTACACTCAGCAAAAAGCTTTTCCACCATATCTTGCAAGGAGAAACTCTGCCAGGAAAGAAAACATCCAAAATCTTGTTCTAAAGCTTGCACGGGGGTCTGCAAAGAGTTTGGCAAGAATGAAAGGTAGTTGTCCAAAACTCGTTCTTTTCCAATAGAATAACCATGGAAAAGGCAGGAGAGTGGTAAAGTACTGTTTTCTCTAAGTCTGAAGGCTGCCCACACTGTGCCTGTGTGCTGCAGCTTGCATCTTCGCCTTTGGGAAGCTGCCGCTCGCCGATTCTCCCGGAGGCGAAGAAGCGGCTTCTTCGCACACAGAGCATTGTGGCGAGCGCAGGGAGCTCCTGAGAGCGGTTTGTGCCGAAAGAAGCCCGGGACCGGCACTTAGCTTCGGAGAGCTGCGTATCTGCGTCTTCTGCGTGTCTTGCCGCTCTACACTCAGCCAAAAGCTTTTCCACCATATCTTGCAAGGAGAAACTCTGCCAGGAAAGAAAACATCCAAAATCTTGTTCTAAAGCTTGCACGGGGGTCTGCAAAGAGTTTGGCAAGAATGAAAGGTAGTTGTCCAAAACTCGTTCTTTTCCAATAGAATAACCATGGAAAAGGCAGGAGAGTGGTAAAGTACTGTTTTCTCTAAGTCTGAAGGCTGCCCACACTGTGCCTGTGTGCTGCAGCTTGCATCTTCGCCTTTGGGAAGCTGCCGCTCGCCGATTCTCCCGGAGGCGAAGAAGCGGCTTCTTCGCACACAGAGCATTGTGGCGAGCGCAGGGAGCTCCTGAGAGCGGTTTGTGCCGAAAGAAGCCCGGGACCGGCACTTAGCTTCGGAGAGCTGCGTATCTGCGTCTTCTGCGTGTCTTGCCGCTCTACACTCAGCAAAAAGCTTTTCCACCATATCTTGCAAGGAGAAACTCTGCCAGGAAAGAAAACATCCAAAATCTTGTTCTAAAGCTTGCACGCAGGTCTGCAAAGAGTTGGGCAAGAATGAAAGGTAGTTGTCCAAAACTCGTTCTTTTCCAATAGAATAACCATGGAAAAGGCAGGAGAGTGGTAAAGTACTGTTTTCTCTAAGTCTGAAGGCTGCCCACACTGTGCCTGTGTGCTGCAGCTTGCATCTTCGCCTTTGGGAAGCTGCCGCTCGCCGATTCTCCCGCAGGCGAAGAAGCGGCTTCTTCGCACACAGAGCATTGTGGCGAGCGCAGGGAGCTCCTGAGAGCGGTTTGTGCCGAAAGAAGCCCGGGACCGGCACTTAGCTTCGGAGAGCTGCGTATCTGCGTCTTCTGCGTGTCTTGCCGCTCTACACTCAGCCAAAAGCTTTTCCACCATATCTTGCAAGGAGAAACTCTGCCAGGAAAGAAAACATCCAAAATCTTGTTCTAAAGCTTGCACGGGGGTCTGCAAAGAGTTGGGCAAGAATGAAAGGTAGTTGTCCAAAACTCGTTCTTTTCCAATAGAATAACCATGGAAAAGGCAGGAGAGTGGTAAAGTACTGTTTTCTCTAAGTCTGAAGGCTGCCCACACTGTGCCTGTGTGCTGCAGCTTGCATCTTCGCCTTTGGGAAGCTGCCGCTCGCCGATTCTCCCGCAGGCGAAGAAGCGGCTTCTTCGCACACAGAGCATTGTGGCGAGCGCAGGGAGCTCCTGAGAGTGGTTTGTGCCGAAAGAAGCCCGGGACCGGCACTTAGCTTCGGAGAGCTGCGTATCTGCGTCTTCTGCGTGTCTTGCCGCTCTACACTCAGCCAAAAGCTTTTCCACCATATCTTGCAAGGAGAAACTCTGCCAGGAAAGAAAACATCCAAAATCTTGTTCTAAAGCTTGCACGGGGGTCTGCAAAGACTCTGGCAAGAATGAAAGGTAGTTGTCCAAAACTCGTTCTTTTCCAATAGAATAACCATGGAAAAGGCAGGAGAGTGGTAAAGTACTGTTTTCTCTAAGTCTGAAGGCTGCCCACACTGTGCCTGTGTGCTGCAGGTTGCATCTTCGCCTTTGGGAAGCTGCCGCTCGCCGATTCTCCCGCAGGCGAAGAAGCGGCTTCTTCGCACACAGAGCATTGTGGCGAGCGCAGGGAGCTCCTGAGAGCGGTTTGTGCCGAAAGAAGCCCGGGACCGGCACTTAGCTTCGGAGAGCTGCGTATCTGCGTCTTCTGCGTGTCTTGCCGCTCTACACTCAGCAAAAAGCTTTTCCACCATATCTTGCAAGGAGAAACTCTGCCAGGAAAGAAAACATCCAAAATCTTGTTCTAAAGCTTGCACGCAGGTCTGCAAAGACTCTGGCAAGAATGAAAGGTAGTTGTCCAAAACTCGTTCTTTTCCAATAGAATAACCATGGATAAGGCAGGAGAGTGGTAAAGTACTGTTTTCTCTAAGTCTGAAGGCTGCCCACACTGTGCCTGTGTGCTGCAGCTTGCATCTTCGCCTTTGGGAAGCTGCCGCTCGCCGATTCTCCCGCAGGCGAAGAAGCGGCTTCTTCGCACACAGAGCATTGTGGCGAGCGCAGGGAGCTCCTGAGAGCGGTTTGTGCCGAAAGAAGCCCGGGACCGGCACTTAGCTTCGGAGAGCTGCGTATCTGCGTCTTCTGCGTGTCTTGCCGCTCTACACTCAGCCAAAAGCTTTTCCACCATATCTTGCAAGGAGAAACTCTGCCAGGAAAGAAAACATCCAAAATCTTGTTCTAAAGCTTGCACGGGGGTCTGCAAAGAGTTTGGCAAGAATGAAAGGTAGTTGTCCAAAACTCGTTCTTTTCCAATAGAATAACCATGGAAAAGGCAGGAGAGTGGTAAAGTACTGTTTTCTCTAAGTCTGAAGGCTGCCCACACTGTGCCTGTGTGCTGCAGCTTGCATCTTCGCCTTTGGGAAGCTGCCGCTCGCCGATTCTCCCGCAGGCGAAGAAGCGGCTTCTTCGCACACAGAGCATTGTGGCGAGCGCAGGGAGCTCCTGAGAGCGGTTTGTGCCGAAAGAAGCCCGGGACCGGCACTTAGCTTCGGAGAGCTGCGTATCTGCGTCTTCTGTGTGTCTTGCCGCTCTACACTCAGCAAAAAGCTTTTCCACCATATCTTGCAAGGAGAAACTCTGCCAGGAAAGAAAACATCCAAAATCTTGTTCTAAAGCTTGCACGGGGGTCTGCAAAGAGTTTGGCAAGAATGAAAGGTAGTTGTCCAAAACTCGTTCTTTTCCAATAGAATAACCATGGAAAAGGCAGGAGAGTGGTAAAGTACTGTTTTCTCTAAGTCTGAATGCTGCCCACACTGTGCCTGTGTGCTGCAGCTTGCATCTTCGCCTTTGGGAAGCTGCCGCTCGCCGATTCTCCCGCAGGCGAAGAAGCGGCTTCTTGGCACACAGAGCATTGTGGCGAGCGCAGGGAGCTCCTGAGAGCGGTTTGTGCCGAAAGAAGCCCGGGACCGGCACTTAGCTTCGGAGAGCTGCGTATCTGCGTCTTCTGCGTGTCTTGCCGCTCTACACTCAGCAAAAAGCTTTTCCACCATATCTTGCAAGGAGAAACTCTGCCAGGAAAGAAAACATCCAAAATCTTGTTCTAAAGCTTGCACGGGGGTCTGCAAAGAGTTTGGCAAGAATGAAAGGTAGTTGTCCAAAACTCGTTCTTTTCCAATAGAATAACCATGGAAAAGGCAGGAGAGTGGTAAAGTACTGTTTTCTCTAAGTCTGAAGGCTGCCCACACTGTGCCTGTGTGCTGCAGCTTGCATCTTCGCCTTTGGCAAGCTGCCGCTCGCCGATTCTCCCGGAGGCGAAGAAGCGGCTTCTTCGCACACAGAGCATTGTGGCGAGCGCAGGGAGCTCCTGAGAGCGGTTTGTGCCGAAAGAAGCCCGGGACCGGCACTTAGCTTCGGAGAGCTGCGTATCTGCGTCTTCTGCGTGTCTTGCCGCTCTACACTCAGCAAAAAAGCTTTTCCACCATATCTTGCAAGGAGAAACTCTGCCAGGAAAGAAAACATCCAAAATCTTGTTCTAAAGCTTGCACGCAGGTCTGCAAAGAGTTTGGCAAGAATGAAAGGTAGTTGTCCAAAACTCGTTCTTTTCCAATAGAATAACCATGGAAAAGGCAGGAGAGTGGTAAAGTACTGTTTTCTCTAAGTCTGAAGGCTGCCCACACTGTGCCTGTGTGCTGCAGCTTGCATCTTCGCCTTTGGGAAGCTGCCGCTCGCCGATTCTCCCGCAGGCGAAGAAGCGGCTTCTTCGCACACAGAGCATTGTGGCGAGCGCAGGGAGCTCCTGAGAGCGGTTTGTGCCGAAAGAAGCCCGGGACCGGCACTTAGCTTCGGAGAGCTGCGTATCTGCGTCTTCTGCGTGTCTTGCCGCTCTACACTCAGCAAAAAGCTTTTCCACCATATCTTGCAAGGAGAAACTCTGCCAGGAAAGAAAACATCCAAAATCTTGTTCTAAAGCTTGCACGGGGGTCTGCAAAGAGTTTGGCAAGAATGAAAGGTAGTTGTCCAAAACTCGTTCTTTTCCAATAGAATAACCATGGAAAAGGCAGGAGAGTGGTAAAGTACTGTTTTCTCTAAGTCTGAAGGCTGCCCACACTGTGCCTGTGTGCTGCAGCTTGCATCTTCGCCTTTGGGAAGCTGCCGCTCGCCGATTCTCCCGCAGGCGAAGAAGCGGCTTCTTCGCACACAGAGCATTGTGGCGAGCGCAGGGAGCTCCTGAGAGCGGTTTGTGCCGAAAGAAGCCCGGGACCGGCACTTAGCTTCGGAGAGCTGCGTATCTGCGTCTTCTGCGTGTCTTGCCGCTCTACACTCAGCAAAAAGCTTTTCCACCATATCTTGCAAGGAGAAACTCTGCCAGGAAAGAAAACATCCAAAATCTTGTTCTAAAGCTTGCACGCAGGTCTGCAAAGAGTTTGGCAAGAATGAAAGGTAGTTGTCCAAAACTCGTTCTTTTCCAATAGAATAACCATGGAAAAGGCAGGAGAGTGGTAAAGTACTGTTTTCTCTAAGTCTGAAGGCTGCCCACACTGTGCCTGTGTGCTGCAGCTTGCATCTTCGCCTTTGGGAAGCTGCCGCTCGCCGATTCTCCCGGAGGCGAAGAAGCGGCTTCTTCGCACACAGAGCATTGTGGCGAGCGCAGGGAGCTCCTGAGAGCGGTTTGTGCCGAAAGAAGCCCGGGACCGGCACTTAGCTTCGGAGAGCTGCGTATCTGCGTCTTCTGCGTGTCTTGCCGCTCTACACTCAGCAAAAAGCTTTTCCACCATATCTTGCAAGGAGAAACTCTGCCAGGAAAGAAAACATCCAAAATCTTGTTCTAAAGCTTGCACGGGGGTCTGCAAAGAGTTTGGCAAGAATGAAAGGTAGTTGTCCAAAACTCGTTCTTTTCCAATAGAATAACCATGGAAAAGGCAGGAGAGTGGTAAAGTACTGTTTTCTCTAAGTCTGAAGGCTGCCCACACTGTGCCTGTGTGCTGCAGCTTGCATCTTCGCCTTTGGGAAGCTGCCGCTCGCCGATTCTCCCGGAGGCGAAGAAGCGGCTTCTTCGCACACAGAGCATTGTGGCGAGCGCAGGGAGCTCCTGAGAGCGGTTTGTGCCGAAAGAAGCCCGGGACCGGCACTTAGCTTCGGAGAGCTGCGTATCTGCGTCTTCTGCGTGTCTTGCCGCTCTACACTCAGCCAAAAGCTTTTCCACCATATCTTGCAAGGAGAAACTCTGCCAGGAAAGAAAACATCCAAAATCTTGTTCTAAAGCTTGCACGCAGGTCTGCAAAGAGTTTGGCAAGAATGAAAGGTAGTTGTCCAAAACTCATTCTTTTCCAATAGAATAACCATGGAAAAGGCAGGAGAGTGGTAAAGTACTGTTTTCTCTAAGTCTGAAGGCTGCCCACACTGTGCCTGTGTGCTGCAGCTTGCATCTTCGCCTTTGGGAAGCTGCCGCTCGCCGATTCTCCCGGAGGCGAAGAAGCGGCTTCTTCGCACACAGAGCATTGTGGCGAGCGCAGGGAGCTCCTGAGAGCGGTTTGTGCCGAAAGAAGCCCGGGACCGGCACTTAGCTTCGGAGAGCTGCGTATCTGCGTCTTCTGCGTGTCTTGCCGCTCTACACTCAGCCAAAAGCTTTTCCACCATATCTTGCAAGGAGAAACTCTGCCAGGAAAGAAAACATCCAAAATCTTGTTCTAAAGCTTGCACGGAGGTCTGCAAAGACTCTGGCAAGAATGAAAGGTAGTTGTCCAAAACTCGTTCTTTTCCAATAGAATAACCATGGAAAAGGCAGGAGAGTGGTAAAGTACTGTTTTCTCTAAGTCTGAAGGCTGCCCACACTGTGCCTGTGTGCTGCAGCTTGCATCTTCGCCTTTGGGAAGCTGCCGCTCGCCGATTCTCCCGGAGGCGAAGAAGCGGCTTCTTCGCACACAGAGCATTGTGGCGAGCGCAGGGAGCTCCTGAGAGCGGTTTGTGCCGAAAGAAGCCCGGGACCGGCACTTAGCTTCGGAGAGCTGCGTATCTGCGTCTTCTGCGTGTCTTGCCGCTCTACACTCAGCCAAAAGCTTTTCCACCATATCTTGCAAGGAGAAACTCTGCCAGGAAAGAAAACATCCAAAATCTTGTTCTAAAGCTTGCACGGGGGTCTGCAAAGAGTTTGGCAAGAATGAAAGGTAGTTGTCCAAAACTCGTTCTTTTCCAATAGAATAACCATGGAAAAGGCAGGAGAGTGGTAAAGTACTGTTTTCTCTAAGTCTGAAGGCTGCCCACACTGTGCCTGTTTGCTGCAGCTTGCATCTTCGCCTTTGGGAAGCTGCCGCTCGCCGATTCTCCCGCAGGCGAAGAAGCGGCTTCTTCGCACACAGAGCATTGTGGCGAGCGCAGGGAGCTCCTGAGAGCGGTTTGTGCCGAAAGAAGCCCGGGACCGGCACTTAGCTTCGGAGAGCTGCGTATCTGCGTCTTCTGCGTGTCTTGCCGCTCTACACTCAGCAAAAAGCTTTTCCACCATATCTTGCAAGGAGAAACTCTGCCAGGAAAGAAAACATCCAAAATCTTGTTCTAAAGCTTGCACGGGGGTCTGCAAAGAGTTTGGCAAGAATGAAAGGTAGTTGTCCAAAACTCGTTCTTTTCCAATAGAATAACCATGGAAAAGGCAGGAGAGTGGTAAAGTACTGTTTTCTCTAAGTCTGAAGGCTGCCCACACTGTGCCTGTGTGCTGCAGCTTGCATCTTCGCCTTTGGGAAGCTGCCGCTCGCCGATTCTCCCGCAGGCGAAGAAGCGGCTTCTTCGCACACAGAGCATTGTGGCGAGCGCAGGGAGCTCCTGAGAGCGGTTTGTGCCGAAAGAAGCCCGGGACCGGCACTTAGCTTCGGAGAGCTGCGTATCTGCGTCTTCTGCGTGTCTTGCCGCTCTACACTCAGCAAAAAGCTTTTCCACCATATCTTGCAAGGAGAAACTCTGCCAGGAAAGAAAACATCCAAAATCTTGTTCTAAAGCTTGCACGGGGGTCTGCAAAGAGTTGGGCAAGAATGAAAGGTAGTTGTCCAAAACTCGTTCTTTTCCAATAGAATAACCATGGAAAAGGCAGGAGAGTGGTAAAGTACTGTTTTCTCTAAGTCTGAAGGCTGCCCACACTGTGCCTGTGTGCTGCAGCTTGCATCTTCGCCTTTGGGAAGCTGCCGCTCGCCGATTCTCCCGGAGGCGAAGAAGCGGCTTCTTCGCACACAGAGCATTGTGGCGAGCGCGGGGAGCTCCTGAGAGCGGTTTGTGCCGAAAGAAGCCCGGGACCGGCACTTAGCTTCGGAGAGCTGCGTATCTGCGTCTTCTGCGTGTCTTGCCGCTCTACACTCAGCCAAAAGCTTTTCCACCATATCTTGCAAGGAGAAACTCTGCCAGGAAAGAAAACATCCAAAATCTTGTTCTAAAGCTTGCACGGGGGTCTGCAAAGAGTTGGGCAAGAATGAAAGGTAGTTGTCCAAAACTCGTTCTTTTCCAATATAATAACCATGGAAAAGGCAGGAGAGTGGTAAAGTACTGTTTTCTCTAAGTCTGAAGGCTGCCCACACTGTGCCTGTGTGCTGCAGCTTGCATCTTCGCCTTTGGGAAGCTGCCGCTCGCCGATTCTCCCGCAGGCGAAGAAGCGGCTTCTTCGCACACAGAGCATTGTGGCGAGCGCAGGGAGCTCCTGAGAGCGGTTTGTGCCGAAAGAAGCCCGGGACCGGCACTTAGCTTCGGAGAGCTGCGTATCTGCGTCTTCTGCGTGTCTTGCCGCTCTACACTCAGCAAAAAGCTTTTCCACCATATCTTGCAAGGAGAAACTCTGCCAGGAAAGAAAACATCCAAAATCTTGTTCTAAAGCTTGCACGCAGGTCTGCAAAGAGTTTGGCAAGAATGAAAGGTAGTTGTCCAAAACTCGTTCTTTTCCAATAGAATAACCATGGAAAAGGCAGGAGAGTGGTAAAGTACTGTTTTCTCTAAGTCTGAAGGCTGCCCACACTGTGCCTGTGTGCCGCAGCTTGCATCTTCGCCTTTGGGAAGCTGCCGCTCGCCGATTCTCCCGGAGGCGAAGAAGCGGCTTCTTCGCACACAGAGCATTGTGGCGAGCGCAGGGAGCTCCTGAGAGCGGTTTGTGCCGAAAGAAGCCCGGGACCGGCACTTAGCTTTGGAGAGCTGCGTATCTGCGTCTTCTGCGTGTCTTGCCGCTCTACACTCAGCAAAAAGCTTTTCCACCATATCTTGCAAGGAGAAACTCTGCCAGGAAAGAAAACATCCAAAATCTTGTTCTAAAGCTTGCACGGGTGTCTGCAAAGAGTTTGGCAAGAATGAAAGGTAGTTGTCCAAAACTCGTTCTTTTCCAATAGAATAACCATGGAAAAGGCAGGAGAGTGGTAAAGTACTGTTTTCTCTAAGTCTGAAGGCTGCCCACACTGTGCCTGTGTGCTGCAGCTTGCATCTTCGCCTTTGGAAGCTGCCGCTCGCCGATTCTC